>NC_090067.1:6144351-6155055 GCF_038355195.1 Osmerus mordax
GCATCATTCATGTGACCATTAATAGCTTTCAAAATACAATTATAACCATGGCATTCAGGTAGCACACCATTGTGAAGGCCAAAACACACAAAAGGCTGGATCAGACGCACACACACACACACACACACACACACACACACACACACACGATAGAGTGCTGCCCTACAGTCCTGATCCATACTCCATAAGATAACCTGTGACAACATCACAATTTGTCCTTATTAAGTTGAAATTGTTTCTTTGCTATAACTTGTTGCACAATCTGTGTTTCCTCCTGCTGAATGACTGGAATAGGCAAATACAGGATCAATGGGATCTGTTCATAAGATCAGACCTAACACAACTAACCGGTACATTTGCTTCCACTGAAGAAAATAATCTTAAAGCTAATTAAATGATAAGAGTAAACGCACTAAGAGTTCAAGATAATAGACCCTGGATCTAACGAAGGCAGCCAAATCTGCCAATGAAGAGGCCTGCCGAAAGATAGTGTTTAGATGGAGTTTTTAACATCTGGATGTAGCCTGGTTGAGGGCCTACTTGGGTACTCTGAAGAGAGGAAAAATGACCTCACACTAATTAAGTTAGCGAGTTGCATAATAAATAAACACACTATATAAGCAACAACAGAATAGTTTATTTCTTTTAATTTTTTACACTATTTAGAAAATAAAACACATTGATAAATACAAATTTAAAAAGCAACGTGTTTCGGTGACTTGTTCACCTTGTTCCCACAGCAACACATCATATATTTTTTTTCATATATAGTTCTTTCTGACTATGGGGGTCCAGGTTATTAGCCCCCCTGAAGCAGACTGGGTCACAAACTGCAATGAAATACCTAAGACTTGCATGCAGATGCTTGGGTGGTCCCTGTTCACAGACACAAAGAGAATGGATTGGCACATTAAGACATCAACATCTAGAAACATCTGGAAAAGATCTATTTACACAAATAATAAATAAGACAGAAATAAAAGAAATGTTCAGTCCACCACCATTCTCCTGTACAGTAGCATACGATGGAAACCTCATCCTTCCTTTGGAAAGGCGAATCTCCTTCAGGATGGGAGCCTCTGCCTAGCCAGCCTCTTGCAAGAAAACGTCAATATACTGAACAAAAATGGGATGTTCACCAACAGTAGATTGCACCATTTACAGAGTATTACAAAACAAACACACAATACGATATCATCCAATTAGTTGGTATTGTTTTGTGCTGCTGCAGTTTGTTTTATTGTAGTTGTCAAGTCTACAGCTTGTTCTTGGTGTTTGTTGATATTGTCCCAGTAAGGCAGGAAGTTGCAAAGCTCTGAGTATACCACCAGTGGTCAGGTGACCTGGAAAATGTCCAGTCAAAATGAGGAGGAGGACCAGACTCAGTTCCTGTTCAACTTGTTGGAGGTGTGGCACAATCGAGTACATGTTGGAGTAGAACGCATAAGGGGAAGGGACCCCAGAGTTGTGGGAGGTGGTCATTTCCCATAGGCTCATGGTTGATGTTCATTACGGTATATAGACTTTCATCCAGGTGTGGGGGGTTGCACAGAGAAGAAACCAGCTGACAATGGATGGACCCAGGACCCAAGACCAGGACCCAGGACCCAAGACCAGGACCCAGGACCCAAGACCAGGACCCAGGACCCAAGACCAGGATCCAGGGAGCTGATCAGATCTCGGAGATCAGTGCTATCTCACCTCCAGGCAGTCTAAGTACTCCAGAGCCAGGTCATAGCAGAACCGGTACTGCTCCTGAAAACAAGACATTACCATCACTCAGTAAGACACTGTGGACAATGCTCCAATATAGCACTGCAGCAATTGTGTGCGATAACAACAGAATAAAACACATATACTTAGGATGTACTTTTGTGAATATCAATAATGCCTTAACATGACTGTGGCAGACCAAACTCCTGTCTAAGCTCCTCTTCTCAAGTCTTACCATGGTCTCCACCATGTTGGGCTTGGAGTTGCGTAGCGTCTTGGCAGCGTAGAAGACATCTACCACACTGTGGTGTCGGATCATCTCCAGAATCATGGTGCAGGCGCAGAAAGTCCCACTACGACCCCCGCCATTCCTGCGACACACACACAGAAACACACACAGAAACACCACAGGGCCATGAGGGACTGGATAAGTATGCAGAGCAGACAGTTCACACAGGCGGGTTTCATGGGAGTCGCCGAACAAGTAAAATGTCACAGCTTGACTGAGCTCAGATCAAAAATGCTGTCCGAAAAAAAGCAGCTGGCGGATTTGAAAGACAGGCATCTGAGAAGCGGATTCATTAAATAGAGACAAGACTGAGTCAGTCTTAAGCGGGGATTTGTAAAATGTAGCTCAGCCCCGGGGAATGGGACCCATTGACCCACGGTCACACACAGATATAGAGATATGAAGTTTTGAAGGGAACTCAGCTGGGAGAAGCAACAGTTCCCAACCCTAGTTTTTGTAAACAGACAAGCACTGGGGCTTTGACTGTTCCCCCTGCCTCATTAACCAGTGGGCACTCTGGCTCGCTATAGACTTTTGCACCACCAGCAGGTGTGTTAAGAACACTAACTAACATCCAGACAGGTGTGAGCTCAGATGATGTGCTTGACACGTCGGATAGCATCTGTTCCATGACTGCTAAGTAGATCAGAAAAGTAGATTGTTGTTTTCTCGTAAGGACAGCAAAGACTCCTTGGCAGGAACATGGTGGATGTCGTCAGGCTGTGCTACCTCTAAACCTGTGCTGCAGAAGACAGATCAGATCCATTTGCTGTCGACTCACGTCAGAATCCACACCTAATGGACCTCCGGGAAATCGTGTTTGGGGATTTGAGCCTGAACGTCTCGCTGAGTTTGACGAAAGCTAGAGGCAATGTTGGCAACTCACAGGCAGTGAACGATGGTCCGTCCTTCTCCGCACTCTCTCTGCCAGTTGTGCACCTGCACCAGGAGGCTGAGGAAGGCCTTTTTGGAGTCGGGGACGTCACGATACGGAGACCAGCGTAGGAACTGGAAATGGCGTACCACTAGCTGACCCTCCTGAATCTTGAAGGGGGATAGACAGAGAGAGAGAGAGAGAGAGAGAGAGAGAGAGAGAGAGAGAGAGAGAGAGAGAGAGAGAGAGAGGGAACATGTGGATAGGAGCAAAGGAGATGGGGAAGGTGGAGGCAATTTAATAAACAAAACTGCTTGTTTGAGTGGTTCAACATGCTCGCCAGTTGTGACAGGAATGCTGCACTACCATACATCCCACGCATAGAACCCCTTCCGTGCGCTGGCCTGGCCCTGCCTTCGGGTTAAGGCTCCTGTCACTGATTCTGCTTCACTCCTACAGGCCAGTTCAGTACCCATTCTAGTTGACTACAAGGGAGGTGGAATACCTTCTTGGTAACAGTGTTATCATCTTCCTGTCCTGGCCAGCTCTGATTGGTGGGATCCTGTGGAGAGGCAGTGGGGGACAGGGTCTGACTGTGAGTGTTTGTTTCTGTCCGTGAGAGTGAAGGGAAGGGGGTTTGAACACGACAAGGGGGCTGACAGGGGTGACAGGGGGCTGATATGGGGGGGTGAGGTGGGGGGACGGTGGGGGTAGAGACTGGGGACACTTCCTGACAGTGACAGGTCTGTGGAGGGGGACTGTGTGGAGGAGACAGGGGAATGTCCTTGTGGTCACCAGGGGTAGACAGGTCAACGGTAGGTGGTAGAGGGTGTCTGTCTAATTTAGGATTGTCTAGGAGCTAGCCCAAACCACACAGACAGGCACATTTGTACAGAGTACATACACACATACACACACACACACTGTGTACTCTTAGGAATATCTACAACATTTTATCAAGCAATCAAACTATGACATTTCCTATTAGTATGTCAAAAAAGCTTTTAACGGTAATTGACAAGAAATTCCAAGTTTACCCTGGTGTATTATTCTAGTAACCCCATTCCCCCTTAAGTAGACAGCTGATGAAAAGATTAATGAGGCAATTAACTCTCCTTACGAAACAAGTCTGATATAAAGAGGGTGGAAAAAACAATGAAAATAAACGTATAAAAGGAAAGAGAGAGTTGGAGAGTAAAAGAGGACATTCGTACAGCTGAATAAAACAAGACAAAAAAACAAAAACAAAAAACTGTCACCAACCATGACTAGCATGGTCATGAACTCACCCGTGTGATGTTCTGAACACGGAACAGGCGTATGATGACATCATCATCTGCCGTCCGGGACAGGAGCTCCACTGTCATTGGTCCAAACTGTTGCAGTCCCGGCTCAGGCCAGTACTGCAGGCAGGGCTGAAAGGATGAAGAGAAGTAGAAGGGGAGACAGGAGATGAGAGGAGCAGTGGAGGCACATAGCATGTTATTAGCACAGAGGCTTGAGGAAAGACCAATCATTGTGTCACAGAGCAGTATGGTAAAATCCTATAACAAGACACCTGAGTATCGACAGGAGAGACGATTACCCTAAATGACAATGATTACCCACAAACAGCGGCGTAAATTAAATGTGCAAAAACAAGAACTCGTTGCCTGAAACAATCCCTCATATAAGCCCACAGTTGCCATTTGAATTATTCATAGCTGTAAATCATTAACACTAGCCCATTATAAATGAATGCAGTGGGGAACCTTGTCTGTGCCTCTGAGAGATAAACAGGGAGAGTTAGTCAGGGTTGGTTGGAGCACACAAACCCAAGGTCTTTAGTCAGTACCACTCTATACTGCTTCAAAGGCTCTCCTCCACCAATGGGAGGAATAAGGAGTGGGGGGGGGGGGGGGTAGTTAGCATGCTAACGGTGTTAGCTGTGACAGTGAGGGGCGGTGGGGACCCCAGAGGAGGGACGTGATAATATGCCTTGTCAGACTGACGGAAGGGTATTAACAGGGTGACAAGGGGAAGGGGGGGACAGGGGGAGGGAGACGGGGATAAATATTTATGCACAGAGACAGGCAGCGGTGATGATGAGGGCAAGGTGTGGGAGAAAAGCTAATCTACTGGCAGAGAGACAGAGTGAAGAGAGAGAAAGAGAGAAAGAGAGAGAGAGAGAGAGAGAGGGGGGGGGAGTGAGAGAGAGAGAGAGAGAGAGAGGGGGGGGGAGTGAGAAAGAGAGAGAGAGGGGGAGTGAGAGAGAGATAGAGACAGACAAAGAAATAGAGAGGGGGAAATAGGGAGACAAAGGAAGAGAGACAGAGTTGGACAACTAAAGGGAGACAGAGAGAGTGCGGAGATAGAGAGTGAGGAGACATAATAGGAACATAAGAAGAAAGTTAAAAAAAATGGAGAAAGGCAGGGAGATAGAAGGATGACAGCCATGGAGGAAATGTTTTATAGGAACATACCATGACATACTGTCAGGACAAAGATAGGGAGGCGACAGAACAAACCCACGCATGGGTAAACATGGGCAGAGAAAGAATGATAAGAATGTGTTAATACCCTGACAACCATAGGCAAAATGAATCTTTCTTTTTACCAGACATGCAGTATGGTACAGCAGCATACTCACAGTCCACTCTGAATACTTCAATAATGATAACGACATACATACTACATTCCCTCCGTCCCTTTCCTCCCTCCCTCTCCTCCACTCCCCCCCCCTCACCCAGGCAGAGTTGGACTGGTTGAGCTGGTTGAGCATGACCACAGAGGTGCAGCCGTAGTCGTACACCAGCCGCCAGAAGTCGGCGGTGGTGCCGGGTAGGGGGTGGGGCGTGACCACGAAGGCGGCGGGCCGGTGGAAGCTGTCGGTGAGCGCGGCATTGATGTAGTCGTTGCTCTCGCCGTCGGTGGTGACCAGGAAGGCCAGGGCGCGGTCCGGAGGCAGGACGTCCATGCTCCGGTTCTTCTCCCGGTTCCGGGGGAGCAGGGAGATGCTGCACTCCTCCACGTCCAGGTGGGGGGTCACCGAGTTCAGCGTCTGCGGAACGATGGAGGGATGGAGGAGGAGTGTGAAGTACGATTAAAACGAGCAAGGGAAAGTGCATCGTGTGTTTTGAGGCAACGTAGTGTGTGGAAATGTGTGCGTGGGAGAGAGACAGATAGACAGCGAGAGAGGAATAAAGAGAATGTGATTAGAAGGGACAGACAAAAGAAGTGAGAGGGAGAATGATGAAAGAGAGATGGACAAGGACATTGAAAATGTACCTAGCTCAAACAGACTGACTGTCAATATTTGACAGGCGCAAATATTTCACATTCTAATCACCCGGCTGAAACTTTTAAATGCATTTAGCATCAGTCAAAACCATGAAGAGGCTTAATGGATAAAAAAAACCACACATTTATACCAATCTCATACATTATGAATAAGCACATTATATGAGGCTTTGGAAATGAAATAGGAGGGAAAATTGAACTGATTATCTGACTTGCTGTATATTGTGCATGACTCCCCATTGGTTTTGAAGTGTGAATGGATCATCCCAGTTATTAGTGCATTGCCTAACATGGGTTGATATTGTGATAAGATATTTCCTTAGAGGGGCATGACTATACGTATTGAATTCTTCTTCTTTATAGAAATAAGAAATTGCAATTATTCCTAATTATTAAGTGCCCTAATCAGTTGTGGCATTAAAATTGGTTTCAAACCAGGTTACATCTAGTCAAATGAGCCCTAATCCTTTCATACAAAAATAGGACTTTACTGTCAAAATGGAATACTCTAGTATTAAAAAGTTAATTGTGTGAAATCTGACCTTGAATCATACCTAACATGTATTTAATTTAGCATGGTGTGAGTGGGACTATGTGTGTGTTTGAACTTGTGTGTATGACCGTGTTTGTATGCATGTGTTTGAACTTGTATGTGTGTGTGTGACTGTGTATGTATGTGTTTGAACTTGTGTGTGTGACTGTGTGTGTGTTTGAACTAGTGTGTGTGTGTTACCTGGAACTCCTCCCGGAACTGCGAGGTGTTGCTCTGCGAGTCCACCCTCAGCATGTCCTTGTAGGTGAGAGCAAACTCACCCACAGGGACGGCAGTCTCTCCACACAGACACGCCTCCAGGATGGCATCATGGATGAAGACGTACTGCTCCTGGAGGGAGATGAGGGGAGCGAGTGAGGGCGAAGGAGCGAAGGATGGAGGGAGAGCGAAAGAGAGGGAGGAAAGCAGGGAGGGATGGGGGGAGCGAAGGATGGAGGGAGGAAACAGAAGGTCAGGAAGACAAAGGAACGTCAGGAAACAAACTCAAAACCGGCCTTTGCGCAATAATAGATCCGTAATTGCTGCTTCTGAAGTACAACACTGAGATTTGATTACAGTTCCTGTCGCTGACTAATTGTCATGAATGTCAACATTGATGACAACAACGTGCCCACAAAAGGAACATTGTTTTCTCGACAGTAAACTGCCTTAAAAAAAGAGGGTAAAACCTACTCTTCAGGAAAGGATAAATCTTCCCACACAGCTCCAACACATTTATTTCCAACAAAAACGCAATTATGCCGTGCATTTGTCCTGACATCCTGGCAAACAAAAGATCACAGGAAAGTGTTGAAGGGGACACGCACTTTATAACTCATTTGTTGAGAAATGGATTTTAATTAGAGCTGTGTTTATTAGTAAATTACTGACGAAGTGGGAAGCAGAATAATTAGACATCTTGCAGAGTTCCCATCATGCATCATATTCCTATGTCTCTTCCTTTGAGAACTGTAATAAACCGGATTTAACAAGCATGAAACAGCCAAGAGAAGGACACGTCAATATATTAACTCTTTTTGTTGTGCCGTTAAATAGCATCATGATTACTGTACATGCTGCTTTAAAGGTATCCGTTCTGATAGACAATAACTATCACAGCATTTTTTTTAATGTAGAATATAATAATATAGAACTGCTGCATAAAAGGATGTACTTATTGTTGTACTGCGTACAGTGAAAACAGAGTATTCCTTGGCACTAACCACGCAAATACTGCTCCTTGATTAGCCATACCCATTGTATGCACTAATTATATGTTGCTTTGGTGAAAAAACGCCTGCTAAATGATTACATTGTAAATGACAATGGTGTTTACAGAACCAGTGAATTCCTGATCAGCTGTATTAATTTGAGGAGGTTGATGATGTGTGTGTGTGTGTTTGTGTGCGTGTGTGTTTGTGTGCGTGTGTGTGCGTGTGGCACCTCGGTCTGGATCATGTTGATGCGTCGGGAGCAGAGGGTCTTGACACAGTTGTAGATGTCCACCACGCCCTCACACTCGGCCATATCCAGCATGACGTCCAGCACGATGTAGCAGCCCGTCCTGCCCGCTCCCATACTGCAACGCAGCACCCGGGTCAGAGGTCAAACAGGAGGCACAACACTTGGAGTCAGAGCATGAAAGGGTTTGGTGTATGCGTGTGTTGCGTGCGTTTCGGTGGATGTGCAAGCGTGGGTGGGGTGTGGGGTGGGGTGTGTGTGGGGGTGTGTATAACCTGCAGTGCACCACCACGGGCCCAGCGTCGGGGGGCGTGGAGGCCTTGACCCTGCGCAGGAAGGCCAGCAGGCCCGTGGCGTGGTAGGGCACGCCGTGCTCCGGCCAGGACGTGAAGTGGAACTGACACACCTCGTGCTTGGCAGGGTAGCCCCTCTGCAGAGACAGGGCGGCGTACACACAGTCAATGAGAGACTGGTACATTTGACATTTTCCAGGCAGAATTCCATTAGAAAGTAATTCGGTCTTATCAGTGCTGTTACAAGAGAGAGAGGAGAGAGGAGAGAGGAGAGAGGAGAGAGGAGAGAGAGAAAGGAGGGAGGCTCACCCGCTCCATGGCGAAGGTGCGGACAGTGTACTCTGCGAGGGTTTCCGTCTTCAACAGTGTGATCTTGATGTCGCCGTAGAGTTCACTGTCATCCGGCCAGTACTTACAGCACTTCATCTGAGCACACACACACACACACCTTTGAGACTTAACCAAGGAAGGGCTCACATCACCCAGGCTACAGCAGGCTTAGGTTTAATTCCACGTTCGATAATGAAATCAATAGATTGCCCCCCTCCGATAATTATCTAGCCTTCTTAATTTGCTTTCACAGTTTCTTCTGGCCCCGTGGGCTTATCTTATGTCATGCAGATACTTGGCACAAACATAAGAATCCTGACTACAGTACGTGGGCATCACAACAGGAACGTGCAGCAAGCGTAGATATTAAACGGTGCTTCTTGTAATGTGTCTCCGCAGAGCCGGAGGAGATTTTCAGCAGATCTGTTGGTGGTTAGATGAGCTATTCCCCCCCTCCCCCCCCACCCCCCCCCCCCACCCCCCCCCCCCCCACCCCACCCACACGCCGCCATCCATGATGAATTACAACACAACAGACACTTTTGTAAACACACCCATCATCTATCTATCTGTCTTCCCAGAAGAAGGAAGGAGAAACCAGGGGTCAAGGGTCATAGAGACGGAGAGCTACCCACCCGTCCCACCTCCACCAGCTTGGTAATCATGACAATACTGAAGCAATTCTCCTGCCACACCATCCTCCAAAAGTCATAGATCATCTCCTGCTTGGGACCTGTAGAGGGAGGGGGAGAGAGAGGGAGGGAGGGGGAGTGGAGGAGAAGGAGGCGAAGAGTAGAACAGGGGAACAGAAAAGGGAGGAGAGATGGGTTCATAAGTCAAGGAGAATAGCGGCAATAACCACTAACTCCTTGTGTTATGCCAGCGGTATATAATAGCCACAGTGTGTCATTGGGTGAACTATGACTGTGTTCTCATAATGGCGGGATGAAATGTCATTTCAATACACCCACAAATCCTCGGCTGTTGCGCAAACAAGTCCTCGTGTCGTCTTGCTCTAGCTTTCGCTCGGCTGACACAAATCACCAGCTCTGGAGACGCTGCCGGTGTCATTGATTTCACTATACTGTGGCTTTGATGAGATCACACAGCCTAGCCCTGCTTCAACACACCACTGCCACACCAACGCACACCAACACTAGGCCACGGCCTTTCACTATAGATTTCTTATAATAAAATACATTAAGACCACATTCATTCCACTTACTGCCTAGAAACAGCAGTGTTTCTTTGATGCAAATACACTGACCTATACTGTAGTTGCAACAGATAAGCCCGGGCCTGTTGAAGGTCGTAGCGTATCACACATGGTCATATGTCAGGAACAGGCCAAAATAGACTTGTTTACATCGAAGGGATGTGCTTGGGTTCCTATTAACATCCAGGGCGGGTGAGGAGTTTTGTTGTCGAGAGATAAGCTGTAGTATGTGATCAAATACAATCAGCTTGAAAGCACCACTTGTTTCCCCCATGTATTTCACACTTGTCTTAGCAAGATGAATGGGAGGAAACAGGATTTGGCTGCTCGCCTCAGGGTAAACTCCACCAGGCTCTATGAAGGCTTCATCCAACAAGTAGAATAGTGGGTGGGTAGGTGGGGGGGCAACAAGCTTGGCTGGCTCTGAAAGAAAGACTACCAAAGGAAGGGACCGTTTTCACCTTCTGACACCCCACTCCCAACAACCCCCCCCCCCCCCCCCCCCCCGCCCCCCTGCAACCCGATGCCATACAGCAGGGGTGGGGAACGTCCGGTCCGCGGGCCGTATGCGGCCCGCAAAATCATTTTGTCCGGCCCGCCATGGCACTACAGGAACCATATTATCAGGTGCATTATTCGTTGGCAGCAGCACTATTTTAATATTTTTAATTAATATGTAGTCAAAGCAGGCTGCATCCGTACCAGCTAACATCACAA
>NC_090067.1:6155255-6197728 GCF_038355195.1 Osmerus mordax
AAACCCAATGATATATTCTTGCAGGAGAAACTGAATTTGTCTGAGGTAGAACAAAGAGTGCAGAGGAGGATGGGGGGGGGGGGGGGGGAGACAGAGAGAGAGCGGCTTTTTCCAGTATACTACACAAATAATATCAGAGCTGAGAGAAAAAAAAAATCAATGGAATGTCACACAATAACATGCAAGTGTCCTCGGGTGCGTGTTTTTACTTGAAGGAGGCGAGGCATCCCTAAGAAGAACGAGAGCCACTGAGAAACTACAAATTCAGAAATCGATGATGGATGAAGGAACTAAATGTTAGCTTGTAGAAATATCCCAACACAGCATGATGAAACACCACTGTATATGTTTACATACTATAATATGCATAGAATTATTGTGCATATTTTAGATCCCTAATGTGATCTACAACTGGAAGGCACAGCTCTCTCTCTCTCTCTCTCTCTCTCTCTCTCTCTCTCTCTTTCTCTCTCTCTCTCCTCTCTCTCTCTCTCTCTCTCTCCTCTCTCTCTCTCTCTCTCTCTCTCTCTCTCTCTCTCTCTCTCTCTCTCTCCTCTCTCTCTCTCTCTCTCTCTCTCTCTCTCTTTCTCTCTCTCTCTCTCTCTCTCTCTCTCTCTCTCTCTCCTCTCTCTCTCTCTCTCTCTCTTCTCTCTCTCTCTCTCTCTCTCTCTCTCCTCTCCCTCTCCTCTCTCTCTCCCTCTCTCTCTCTCTCTCTCTCTCTCTCTCTTCACACACAGTACACACAACACAATGTTGAGTCTGCAGGGGATCTTACCTTGGGTGGCAATGAAGTGGTTGATCGTTGGTACCCCTGGACAAAATGGAGCCGCAGAACGAGATGAAGAGAACAAAGAGAAAGACAATGAGTTCATATTTTCAGCTATAAACCCTGATGCCTCTGGTCAGCCTCTGGTCAGCCCACACACCATCTAAACAATCATTTTAAAGGTTTGAGTAGCCTACAATTCACTAACATAAATAATTCCTAGACTTAACATGGCAGAAATATTCTACCATTCGTCTGACAGTATGTGTGACATAGGTGTTTGAGTGGGGTTCTTTTATATGTGGGCGGATGTATTCATATTGAGTGTTAGAGTATCGTTTAACAGTGGTTTACAATCATGCATGCAGGTATTTGAGCAGAGCAAACAAAGCTTTGTCTCAAAAGAGCTTTAAACGACAAAAGTGAGCTACGGTGCGGAGGCAGTCACTGGTTCAGAGACGGAGGATTCCGCACGTGTACGAGAGACACGAGCTGATCAAAACACAGTGACGGTGACTCTGGGACTCCAGGAGCGATTCCGCCTGAATGACACTGACTGATGTGTGTGTGTATTTTCTCCTCTGCTCTGCATTAGTGCTGCTCTAACAATACGACACAGCGGGGCCGGCATCCGAGGCTATTGACTGCCCTCTCCCTTCTCCCCCCACCCTGTCTCGTCCTCAGAAGAGAGGGACACAAAGCTGCGCTATGAGACAGGCTTCCAGGGCTTGGCTTAGTCCAGACAGATTCAACTTCACAAAAAAGTCCAATTCTATTTCACAAAGAAGTAGTAGAATCTTCACCGATACACACTCCAACAACCCCCCCCCCCCCCCAAACACCCACCCCAACAAACACACCCCAACACCCAGCCACATCTCAATCCATAACTGTCATGTCAGTGTGAGAATTGGAAGCGTATGACCACTGCTGTGGAGCAGTGCCGGCCTATCCCATGAGGCTCAGTTGCTGAGCTTCACCTTGCACCAGCTCGTGTCTGTCACCTAGGGAACCACACTCTCTGCATCACGATCCATCAAGCAGTGAGAACTCACAGTGGATGGATGGGAAAACAAAAAATGGTTGTTCGTTTGAACCACAATCATCGATCACGTCACAAAATGGTCAACAGATGGGAAAAAAGCTGAGATTTGACGGCAGCACTCACTAAATATCTCATAATAGAGTTGAATGGTTAATCATTAACCATTCAACTGTTGTAAATGTTTGCCAAATCTCAAAACTATTAATGGTAAGTAAAGACTTTAACATATTTATTACATGTAATAAGATGTAGCCAACCTCAGTTCGGAAGAACTACAGAGCAAAGCTACGTCATGTGCTCTGAAATGTATCTAGATTCATCCAACTTAGCTCTTTACATTATTCAGATGGAAAAACAATGGGAGGTTTTGCAGGAGAGATCCAGGGCTTTCTTGCCACGCTCAGAACAGTTTAGTAGGAGGATGATGGAACCTGAGGTGCCTGGTGGTCTCAGAACATTCTCTCCCAGCAGTGCACCTGATGGCGCCTGGCTCTGAGTCTGCCTGCCGTGTGTCAGGCCTCACACTCCGTGCCCTCGCTGCTCCCTCTCCTCTGACATATCCTACATGTCAGCCCTGCTGGGGGGGGGGGGGGTTACTCTGACACAGCGGATAGTAGAGGAGGAGGGAGCCCATAGTCGTCAGATTGGTTAAATTAAACTCTGGGGACGGAGAGCGCCCCCCCCCCCCCCCCGACGGCATCTAGACTCAGAGCACGGAGCGAGATGGAGAGATGTGCTCTGGGAGCGACGGAGAAACGTCTGGGCGGGGGGGGGGGGGGGGGTATTTGAAAGGGGTCAGGTAAGAAGAAGGGGGAGGGGGGAAGATGGCAAAGAAGAAGAGAAGCAGAGTACTTACTTCCCTGTTTATCCGAATCTAAGAGATCCCAAAGGTGGAAGAAGAAAAGGGACGAGAGAGATAAAGAGAGAGACAAGGAAATGAAAGGGAGGAAACAGAAGCTAGTTATTGAGGCTGAATATGGCGGAGGGGAGGTGACGAGATTACAGAACATATTGTGCAGGGCCACCTGTGGAGAAAACAAGGTTTGCTTCTTCACACTCCTGTTTTCATGGCACAGACGATCTGGGAATGCCCATAGGTGTTCTCTCTCTCTCTCTCTCTCTCTCTCTCTCTCTCTCTCTCTCTCTCTCTCTCTCTCTCTCTCTCTCTCTCTCTCTCTCTCTCCTCTCTGACACACACACACACAAACACACACACAAGATTAGGGATACAATTAGCTCACATTAAGGGCCTCCTCCATCCCACCCTAACAACAAGCCTTGAGCTACAATCCCCGAAGCCTCGCCCACCGTGCAAAGCTAAATGAGCCAGAACTGGACGTAGATCATGTACAGGAGGGCTACATTTGAGTTTGACCTCAAAGCGACGCCTGAGGAGCCGCCCGCTCTACCTCTGGCTGCTTCCATGAATCATTTAGCGGCAAGGCGCGCCAGGGGTCCTGCGTGACACGCCGGCAGCGCTGTAGACAGCGCGCTTAATGACAGAGGGGGTCCTCGTGGCTCCCATGTTAATGGAGCCCTCAGCGAGGGCGCGGGGGATGCGAAGCAGGCAGAGCCCTCGTTCGGGAGCGATGACGTCAACAGCCCTCCTCTTCCACCCGCGCACGGGCGCTGAGTCAGCCCTTTTACCTGCGCAATCCAATCCATCCTCTTTGGCCATTCTAGTTTCCTTTTGTTCCATCGATAATGGTGAAACAATGGGAAAAATAATGCCGCATTCAGAGGGACGGGGGGGGCGGCTCCAAACTCTCTCGTCAGACACTTAACTTGACACAGCTGTTAAAAAACAGCGGCGCGTTTGTTAAAAGAGCTTTTCACGGTCACCTCGGGATCACCTCGACTCTGAAGCCTCAGAGCTGAGCCCACGCCGCAGGACGCAGTGACAGAACAGTTAGGCTGCAAGCATCCTGAACACAAAGCCGACCAGATTGGATCTGCTTCCTGGATGGGCTGCTGCTGGGATGGCAGGGACTTCCTGGGAAACCTGGCCGAGCTGAACCGTAGGTGAGATCAAACACAGCTGAGAGTCGATGAAAGGATCAGCAGTTTTTCGATCAGAGGCCTTACTAATACAGCTCCGAGGCGAGTTTGGAGGAGCACGCGATGAGTCACAGGGCAGACTTAACGGATCTTATGGGATCTTCTGTGTTCCTAAAACGAGTTCTATCTCGGAAAAGCCAGCGCCTAACGCCGCAGACGGGACAACCAGCGCAGGGCCAGGTTACCCTGGAGACATATCCCACGTGTGAGCGATGGTGACAGATAATATTGTGTTGAATCCTTAGCCAGGGGCCCCCTAAGCTGCTCGGGGGAGGAGCTTAGGGGTGGGGGGGGAGTGGAGATCTATAGGCTTCCCTTGGACAGCAGGGAGGGAGAGAGAGAGAGAGAGAGAGAGAGAGAGAGAGAGAGAGAGAGGAGAGAGAGAGAGAGAGAGAGAGAGAGAGGGAACTTACATCTATATAGTTGGCGTTGACGTAGTCAGAGTTGGGGTCTGCCAGCAGAGAGTGGAGCTTGACCCGGTGGCGGTCATCTAAAAAGAACAAAAGTGTCAAGAGATGAAGAGATAGAATTGAAAACAGCAAATAGGACGCTCCAAAAACATGTCAGTTTCATCTCAGGCAAGAAGCATGGTTGTATAGTGGTGGGTTGATAAAAACATCATGATTCATAACAGTAGTGAAGCTGGACTGGAGTGGAGGGGGTCACTGGAAGGGGGAAAGGTTGTAAAAGTCAGAACACTTTGTTTTTTTAAAGCATGGCAGGGAAGGCATTGAGAGATAAAAAAAAAAAAGTGTCCTTCCACTTCTACTTGGAAATGATTGTGTCGTGCACTTTTGACTTCCAGACTCACATCCGAGCAGGCTGTCATGTCTTCCCTTGGTCTTGTCTTTCTTCTTCGTAACATCCCAACCGTCGAAGAAACTCTGCGAAACAAGACCACGAGAGAAGCGAGTTATTAAAAGCACACAATGAAAACGTCGGTGAAAAGATGGGGACCAGCACAAAGTGGCTTCTTGCTGGGACTGGTCTGGAACAGAAGCGCCAGCCTCGGGGTCATTGTGGCGTCTCGTCTTCTGAGTTACTGGAGGCACCACCCGCCAACGTCAGCCACGGCTTAAAGACACAGCGCTCGGGAGATGAGACGCAGGCCCCTCTGAAAGGGGACTGTGACCTTGGTTGGTGCTTGTTGGGGTGGTGGCATGCTGGTGTGTTTGTGAGTGTGGGATGGGGGGTGGGGAGTGTGTGTGTGTGTGTATGTGGGGGGGGGGCAGAAATGTTTTGTGATTCCCCATGCAGCAAGACAGTCGCCGCTTGAGAGTGCTTCATAATACCTCAGTGTTAAAGCGCTAAATTTGTGACAGCTGTTTATGGCACCCACCGACGAAAATCTGGCAGCGAGCGGTTAGTCGAGCCGTCGAACCTAAATCAACGTTACGAGAGTGGCATGTGGGGGAGAGAGAGAGAGAGGGGGGGGGGCGGTGACGAGGGGCGGACCAGGACCACAGGGATGAGCAATGTTGCCAAGCGTGCCGGCCTAGGCGAGTCCTGTCACGTTCCCCACGCCCCTGCCAACGTCTAAGTCCGCCTGATCTGCTTGCCGCATCACCGGGCACATTCTGGTGCTCCACATGCGCCGAGCTAAGTCCTTCATCAGGGGCCGACCAATTTGTCATGGGTGCGGGGGCCAGAGCCAGCCCACCTGCAGCTCAGTGGGGGGTGGGGGGGGGGGGGGTGGGATGGGTGCAGGCCAGGGAGAGCATGCTGAACAGGGGATTACATCTGCCTCCAGCTCCTACACAGGTAATGCCACACCTAATCCTTCTTAAGAAATGTTCCTCCGGTCTCCATCTCCCACACTGTTCGCTTCATCGGCGCCTCACCAGCATCATCCAGCCGAGCACACGGGCTTCCCAACCTACACACAGCTCTGCTGCCCACAGCTCTGCTGCCCACAGCACTGCTGCCCACAGCTCTGCTGCACACAGCTCTGCTGCCCACACCTCTGTTGCACACAGCTCTGCTGCACACAGCTCTGCTGCGCACACCTCTGTTGCACAGAGCTCTGCTGCACATAGCACTGCTGCCCACAGCTCTGCTGCACACAGCTCTGCTGCACATAGCACTGCTGCCCACAGCTCTGCTGCACACAGCTCTGCTGCACATAGCACTGCTGCCCACAGCTCTGCTGCCCACAGCTCTGCTGCACACAGCTCTGCTGCACACAGCTCTGCTGCACATAGCACTGCTGCCCACGGCTCTGCTGCACACAGCTCTGCTGCACACGCTGTTCACGCTGTTTTTCACGAGAGAGACTGTGGTTCTTCTCTTCCCCTCTCGTGACCCCCCCACCCCTCCATTTCCCTCCATAGTCCAACGGTTTGGGCCTTTGGGACAAAGCCTCAGGAAGGCACCACTTGGCCCACTGGTTTGTCATTTGCAAACCCCCACCACGCTTGCGCTGGTGCCCTGATCAATGGCGGCCACAGTGGCAGCACCGTGGGACGTGAGGGTTATAGAGTCTGACAGCAGTGCTCACGCTGATCCCCTTCATCTTGTTTATTTCTCCAGGCGATGGGGGAGCCAGACGCAGGACTGGGAAAGCGACCCTGGTATTGATTTTCAGGGGGGGGGGGGGTGAGGGGGGGGGGGGGTATTTGCAGGCTCCTCGGGGGGTGGCTTAATGAATCGAAAAGCGCATCTGGATTCCGTGCGGTGGAATTCACGTACAGAAATGGCTAAATGCTTCGGGGTGCTGGAAGGGACTTTGTATCAAAGCACAAAAGAGAAAAAGGCAAAAAAGGAATTTGAAATACTTTAATTAGTTTACTCAGTGGCAGAAAAATATCTGCAGCTGAGATGGAATGAAAATTATTTTTATAGTGAGCTTAGGAACTATAACTTCCAGTCCAATCGAGCCAACACACCGACAAAAGAGGATATATTATCGTTTGCATTTGGGGTATATGTAAAAAAAAAAAAGCTTGGGCACCTTAAATGAAACCAAGAAGTCCTAAGGGGTTTCTTTCAGTCTCCAACTTTCTTTCCGCAACAATATTTTCCACCCTCTCTCTCTCTCTCTCTCTCTCTCTCTCTCTCTCTCTCTCTCTCTCTCTGTCTCTCTCTCTCTCTCTCTCTCTCTCTGTCTCTCTCTCTCACCTCGTACTCCTGCTTGAAGCCGTACCCCTCGGCCGTCTTCATCTGGTTGATGTGCTGCAGGAGGTCGGCCACGCGGACGGCAGGGTGAAGCTGACCCGTGTGATAGGGCGAGCTCTTCCTGCGACAGTGGCGGTGCGGGGAGCCACCCAGCAGACTGCTGGACTCGTTCACTGAACTCCGCTGCTCGTCTGTGCGGGCACAAAAGCACACGTGCAGAGTCAGCAAACATGAACCCTTCAGCCGACTGAATGGTACGCTGCTGCATATGAGTATTCAATTGAGCCATACTATGTTGACTGACAGTGAGCTTTTAATCCCGGGAAAGAGCTATAGGATAGCTGCACAAGAAAGCGCCTTGAAGGGACAGCACAGATGGAGAGGCAGCCACTGGAGGTCAGGGAGCGAGGGAGCGAGGTCGCTCACCCTGCCCTTTTCTCTCTTTCTCGTTCTCTGCGTCTGTCTGACGCTCGCTCGCGCACTCTCTCGCTCTCTCTCTCTAGCACTCTCTCTCTCACACACTGTCACTCTCCCAGCCTTCCCACTCACTCCTAACGTTGCAGTTGTGGGCGTCCAGGAAGGAGTGTGCGGTGCGTTCGTCCTGCTGCAGGGTACTCTGGTCTGTCATGCTACAGTCCAGCGAGCCCAGCTTCCTGTTTTTGTCCTGCCGGTAGGACATGGCTGCCTTGTTGATGGCCACCTTCTTCCTGCTGCAGAAGGAAAGGTGGAGAGGATGAGGGGGGGGGGGGGGGGCGAGCACAGAAGAAAGAAGAGGGGGGAGGGAGGGAGGCAGAATGACAAGAGAGATATATAAAAATATAGAAGAAGAGGCGGAGAGATGAGGGGAGGAGATGAGAAATTGGAAGGAAGAGGAAAGGTTAAAGATTGAGGGCGGGAAAAGGCAGATTTGGTGATAGCAGGGGAGAGAGAATAAAGAGAGAGAGAGAGAGAGATTAGAGAGAGAGGGAGGAAGGTCTGAACCATGGGGATGCGGTGGAGATAGTCTTATCTCCTAAAGAGTCATCCTGAACTACAGAGGGCAAGCAGGTGAGGATGGCGCCACAATGGAAGGGTGTGGGAGTGGGTTAGGTAAGGGGGAATGTGTGGGGGGGGGTCACTTACGGGTAGTAAGAGTAAGAATAGAAGTCCCTTCTGATTAGCATGAAGAAAGAAGAAGGAGAGGGAGAGAGTGAAGAGATATAAAAAGAAAGGTGAGAGGTGGTCATGGTTTGTCAAAATGGCCTCCAGAGAGGCAAATGAAAATATGCACTGTTGAATGTTGCGATGTTTATTGGCAAGTGACTATGGAGCACACAAGCTGGACGCAACACAAAGCTTCTAGCTTTCAAAAGGACATTTTCCAATCGTTCATTGGGGCGTACTTGGTCATCCAAAATCAAGCTGGAGAGCGTGCTTAACCAGCCCTTCTGGCTGCCTGGCTGGCCATCATTGTGCTGAGCAGATTGCCTGGGAGAAACCATCTTATCTGTCTTTCAACCTTTCACTCAAAGACATTCTTTCAATCCTGTCCACCTAGGAGAAAATCCCTGAAGTGGAGTTGGACTCTTTCAGTACCCCCCCAAAAAAGAGAAACAACCTTCCTCCCCAATTACTAGCTCGACACCTCACAGCTGCTCACCTCATGTAATTGAGTGGGCAATGGAATAACATGCCTCTTGATTAAATATTTCACACTCAGATGATTGTTCCAGCGTCGCCTGGCGAGTCTTGGGGAGGGGAAGGGGCGTGGAGGAAGGAAACTTGGGTGCAGGTGCCGACTACTACCAAGGTAATTTGCAGTTGGAACGCAGCCAATGGTTGCCACGCCGGAGCGCATTTGAATTTCCGAATGAGGTGTGCGCGGCCAATAGGCGGACCTTGAAATTAAAAAGATGAGAAGCAACACAAAAGCTTGGCTGCTGCAACTGCTCTGCGCTCCTCATTCTTTGGGATGTGACTCATCATTCAGGGAAATTAAGTCTAACTCCAACTGCCAAGACGTGACGAAGAAATAATGCTCTACCTGGGTAGTAGAATGTGTCAAACGACACCGGTTTTTGTAGAAGGGGAGAAAGCTACTGCAAAGGCCGAACAGAACCTAGAGACCCTTGTACGAGAGGCCCGAGATGGTCGTGGGTCGGCCAGATGCTCACCCCTTCTTGACGATGATGACGATGGCTCCCAGGAGCAGGATGAGGACCACCAGCCCCCCGGCACACGCCCCCAGGATCAGACCCATGTCCTCGGCATGCTGGGAAACCTCCAGGGCCCGCTTGGAGTCCTTGCAGGCAGCTAGAGGACAAGGAGACAGATGGGGGGGAGGGAGGGAGGGAGGGAAGGAAGGTGGAAGGGAGGGAGGGAAGGAGACAAATGGGGGGAGGGAGGGAGGGATGAAAAGAGGAGAGGATGGGCCAGTATTTGATTAGTAAACAACAGTGAGGCATGAAGACATGACTCAGTGCTGAAAAACACATGCACAAATATAAACACATATCGGCCAACCTGGCAGTCAGTGCTTAAAGGAGAGCAGCAGGAAGGAAGGGACTACTGACAACATTATAATTGTGTTTCCTGTAATACTCCCTCCAGATCTGGCCATGCCATTTGATAAACTGAGCCATGCTGGAGCTGTGCTTGGAGATGAGCACACAAATAATGAATTAATCCCAACAGAGGAGGTTATCATAGAAAAGCAGGTAATGCTCATCTCTCACAGTTTCATGAGTGTATACCCACCGGCAAAGAGAGAGAGAGAGAGAGAGAGACAGAGAGAGAGAGAGAGACAGAGAGAGAGAGAGAGAGAGAGAGAGAGAGAGAGTAGGGGGAGGAGCGTGGGCAGAGCCTTAGAGACCACTGTTCCAGCACACTGTTACCAAAGAGGGCTTCCAGCTAAAAGACCAGGCTACTGTACCACGTACTTTGTCAGCCCACACTTGCACTTCACATCTCTTAATATAGTGAAAAGCTAGCTACCAGCTGGGCTACCTTGGCCTGGGTTTGGAGAGACTCGGGTTCCCTTTGTAAACGCATGGGCTCTCAGTCAGACGCACTGTTTACTGCGCTAGGCGCTATGGCACCCTCTCCTTTCTGCATCTCTACATTTCCATCCTTGCCAGCCAACAGCATGAAATCATCCCGCAGATGAAGTTGGTCTCCAGTGTTGTTTTTGCAGAGGTGAAAATTGCCATTAAGTGAGACTGAATTGGCGGAGTACTGTTAGCATGTGCACCTGCGAGCAAAATGTTAATTAAAAAAGCAGTCTCTCGCAGATGAGCGAGCAAATAAGAACAGCGTGAAAATCAGCTGCGGTTTCTCTTGCCATCGCTCATGACGGATGCAGCGCTGTCTGAACCGGATATCTGGCAGAAATGAATTTGGACAACATCCTTGTTTTTCAACAAAAGGCCAGCCATTTTTGGGGGGAAGGTTCATTTATTTTATAAAAGCATGAAATCCATGTGGTTCTTAAAAAAATACATGTGAAAGTGTTTGGCTGGAAGGTGATCACAGCAGTTAGACTGTGGCTGGAATTGCTGAAAACATTGTGTACTTTTCTCGCACACCAGCAACTCAGCTCTTCGCTGAGCCCTCTGTTCAGACTAACAAAGTCACGCTGGCTGTCAGGCTGCCAAAGAGGGATGGAGACAGGGAGTAGGGGGGGTTATGCAAAATAGGACACCTATTTCATCTTCATCCCCCCTCGCTGGTCTGTAATTAATCAGTATCCTTGTGTCAGCTAAGATCACCTGCAGTGTTGACTAGCTAACTTAAGCCAGGATGCCTGCACTGTCTGTCTGCATCTCTGCCATGACATGAAACCTGGCCTGTCATTACACAATCAGACAAGAGGGAGGTAGAAAGAAGGAGGGAGAGAGAAAGAGATAAAGGAACAGCAACAATAGCCGAGCCATACTGAAACCTCTGTGCCATGGCAACCTCTTTGCCCACTCTGAAGGAAATGGAGCAAGCGCAGTATATCCTGAGGGGGTCTGCCTTCACTATGTTTCTTCAGAATAAGGATACTATAAATATGGCAGGAAAACAAGCCACTCTGCCCAGCTCTGCCTGTGTGACACGCAATGCAACCCTTAGATGTTATCATACTTTAGAAGGGAGAGGAGGAAAAAAAACAGGGGGGGGGGGTGTTGAAAGAGAGAGAGAGAGAGAGAGCTATGGAGTAAAAGAGCAGGGAAAGAAATGCAATTTTTCCAGACACTCGTCTCAAGTGCTCTCCCAACTTCTGACACAAACCATTCGGGAGAGGGGAAAAAAGCCCATCATTTCCTCCTTCTCACACGGCGATGAGATGAGATCTCGACTGCTCTCCCACACATAACTACTCGGGATCAGGTTCTCCGGACAAGGTGCAGTAGTATTTCAAACCCATCACTCCGCCAGAGTGGAAGCCATTATGTCAATGTTGTTGGTGCAAAAGAGAACGTGACTTTCACATTTTCCCTCTGCAGCTCTTGTTTTGGAAGCTTGATGGAGGTGTGAGTGACAGATTGCTTTTACATTCAAAGTACACCCTGCAGCATGCTAAACCCTGCTGCACAACCTCTGTAAAACAGCCTGCAGCACAATCACTGCTGTCAGAAGTCCTATTTTTTTTTAAGAAACTGCTTCAGCAAAAAAATATTACCCAAAATGGAACACTACAACACTACCTGCTGAGTTAGTAAAAGTAGTGCAAATTACCTTTTCTGGCAACCCGGATACAGTTGATCCTAGTTTCCTGAAATAAAAGAAAGGGATATTATCACAACACAATTACGGAACAACAGGATACATGGTGAGGTTAATGACACGCTAAACATAGTCAGGAAAGGAAGATGTAGCACAGTCAAAGGACACCTAGGCCTGATACTGTGTTCTTTCTTTTACGTAGATAAAGAAAATTGAAATCTCGAAGCAGATGACATTCCATTGTGATGTGGGAGGCCTCTGTTCCCTCGTCAACATATAAGGTCCCCCTGACCAATCCCTTTCCTGGCCAAAGGCCCATCAGAGAGATAGAGACACACTATCAAATTAAGATTTAAAGATGCTAAATCGAGCTTTATGGGCAATTATGCTAATCTCTGGTCCCCAATTGGAGTCAGAACACTTCACCCAAACTGCTGCCAAATTGCCTATTTTTAATCGAAAATCTCTTTCAAGTGGATTTCCTCTTCCCCTGTCATGTTTACTGTCATTTACATCTCATTGAAGCACCTGCAAGTGGTGTGTTAGGTGTCTGCTCGTCCTCGGTCAAGGTTGATACACACCCTCTTGGCTCTGAACCCAGACTCTGGTACAGCATGTGTTGCTAATGACAGCTTAGAATGTCACACAACCTATAGATGGATCCACATATATGTGCCAATATTCCCATCCAATAACAGCCCTTTGGTGAGTGACAGGTAGCTGCAGGTGACATGTTTAGATACCGAAAAGCTCCATATGGTGTGGAGATAGTGCCATCAGCCTTTCATAGCCATGGCATGTTGATGAAAAACACCTTTCATACCATGCAGTCTAGAATACTGAATATAAATATATTAAATCTGCCAGTATGACAATGGGTTTGGTTCAGAAAGTTTAAGGAGAAAATCGAACCCTTGAAGAAATAGGCCTTTCTTCTGTGTTGACTTGGTACAGTCCACAAACACATTGCTGTACTAGTCAGGCATAGGGAGAGATGGAGATACAAAGTGTGCACTGTGTGTGCGAGTGTGTGCAAGTGTGTGTGTGTGTGTGTGCGAGTGTGTGTGTGTGTGTGTGTGTATGTGAGAGTGTGTGAGGCAGATTGTAAAAAGCATACGTCTTTCAAGCTCTAATAATTGTTCTATCCGTCTGTTCAGTTTGCAATGCATGCAATCTACATCAAATTATCAAGAATCATTTTCAAAATAATACGCTTCCCCCCCGTTTCATCATCATTCACATCATGCCTGTCCCGGGCTGACTTAAACTGCCAGGTTTTATTAACAGATTGAGAATTTTCACAGGGAAACAACAGCAACACATTTTCAGAGGTTGTTTTCAGTTCTCGAGTCCTCAAAGAGCTTGAAGAGATGCCTATTTCTGACACCACCCTAATTACACAAATTACCTTTTGAAACATACTCCAGAAAATGTATCTTAATGGCGTCGTAAAGAATGTCATTTCAAATGGAAGGCCTCGAACTGAAAAGTTACTGTGGGCTTTTAAAATCAACAAAGAAGCGACAAAAAGACATCGCATGCAGTGGATAAGTTGTTGACCTTGGCTAAGAGATGCAACATTAGAGATTCAACATTTGAGCCCTCAAAAAAAAACAGCAGCAAGTTTAGTTTCGAAAGAGACAAGCAAGCCAGCTCTTTGAAAAACTCCTGGATGACTCGACTCAGTGGCCTTCAGTGTATTAGGTCTAATATTTTCAACAGTTTTGAAATGTAAAAAGTAAAAAGCTTGTACTTTCATTCTCTCTGTCACCATACCTGCTTTCATTCTTCACGACTTCATGAGTCTCATGGCGTCCTTTAGACACAACTGCCTTTCAGCAGACATCAACACCCAGGAAGATAGTCTGAGTTTAAACATCTTACATCTTCAGACTTATGTCTACGAGGTGAAAGATAACATTCATGATCAATGTTCCACAGAGAAACCGACACGTAAATATTTCACAGCGCTGCTTTATTAGACTATTTCTATGATATTCCTGAGAGGTGTCTGGTTCACTGCAGAGAAGGATAGAAGTAACTTGGGGGTTGGAGGGAGATGAAAGGAAGCTGCCTCTGTCTGGCATCCTGTCTTTCGGAGAGGTTATAATACTGATACGCTCCAGACAGTCTACACCAGTGGGAAGTCAGCGTTTGAATAAAAAGAGAAACATCAACATCAAGTTTGTTTGCCGCGTTTGTGAACAATTATATCCTTTTGAACTCTTTCATTGAGCTGTTTCTCTGCTGATGCCGGGGGCCTGTCATCCAACGACCCCTCAAGTCCTCCAGAGACCCTGAGGTTCCGGTCCATAACCACAGACCCTACACTTATCGGCCAAGTTACATGAACCTGGACCTCGAACATAAGGTCCAGCATCGGGTGTACATACCCCTCGGAAGTTGCTGGCCGCCTGGAAATAGATGAGATAGTTCTTGGTGGGGTCCAGCGGCGTGTTCCAGTAGCCGTTGTAGGTGTGGTTGTCTCCCACGGTGAAGGGCGTGGCCTCAGGGAGGCTGCTGGGAGGTAGCTCGGCTGTGTAGTAGTGGGGGGCTCCCTTCGCCTGCGCCTCGTTGTGGGAGGCGGCGGCAGGGAAACAGTCGACGCCGCCCGCCTCCCTCCTCCTCACCCGCCGCGAGCCGTCCTCCTCCACCACCACCACCTGGTAGGTGCTGGACACAGGGGCACGGTCAGCGCGGGATACGACAGCGTGTTTGAATGCTGTTTGAGGGGGGCTGGGTGGGGGTGTCCTACCTGACGGGCGCCCCTCTACCCAACGCAGGCCGCAGCAGCACAGTGATGGTGCTCTCTGATTCGCTGAGAGGCGACGGGACGTCCTCGTAGTCGAACACCGGGGCTGCGGAAGAGAGCGTGCGTGAGTGGATGCGTGTGTGTGTGCGTGAGTGGATGTATGTGTGTGTGTGTGTGTGGGTGCGTGGCAGAACATGTGAGGGTAGGAGAGGCAAGGGAGGAACACAGGAGAGTCAACGACTCACTCATCCCAACAGGGTGCGATAACACACACTACTTCTCCTCCTAAAGCATATCAATATTCATAATTACGAATCAACCCAGAACAGTCACTCAAGAATAGCACACAGATTTATTCAGGACTCGGAGTCGAAGAGCATCATTACAGAGACAATAGGATTCATTAGTAATTATGGCACAAGTAAGAGCCTCTCTCCCCAGGGAACCATGATGCAGCGTTCTTAACTCTGTTTACAGCCGGGACAGACTTCAGCTGGAGTACAGCCAGGATACGCAGGCGAAAGCCTCTTTAGCAAAACGAAGAATTAATAACAATCAGCTCAACCGACAGTCTCTCGAATGGAGCTGTCTGAGTGGACACTGAGTGGATAGCATACCATGTGGTGTTCTCAGGCACGAGCGTGCACACGTGCGTGCGCACAGCACATTCTATATAGGTACATTTCCCATGATACATAGAGGCACACGGTCATGTACAGTTTGAGGGGAAGGTGGTAGGTAACTAAGTAGTAGTCGGTAGCTGACCCTGAGTAGGTAGTTAAAACCAGTGTGAATCATAGAGGAGCCTAACATTACACAACCACACTTCCTGCTGGTGTGCTTCCAATGAGTGCCTTGGAACGAAGGAACAGTCTTTATTCAGTAAGCTACAGGATACAGGTTACCACAGGATAAGCAACCTTTATAAAGATGAAACCCACCATTTGCTGGAGGGAGCTGGAGGGGTGAATGTTTGCTTATTATTCTGCTCCAGGTTGCAATTGAAGTCATTTGAGTCAGAGAGGTCACATGCAATTATATTTTGTATAGCTCCATGTGAAATTGCTCACATATTGTTGAAAGAACAGTAAGAGCCACCATTTATCAAGAATCCCCATAAAGGCTTGAATACAGCCATGTGAACACCTGGACATGGAAAACAACTTGAAGTGGCCCAAAATGATTCAGAGCAAACAATGAACTAAGTACTAAAAAGGTTTGCTGTAGCTTAACTGCTACCTGTGGGGTGAGAGTCCTCACGGCGGCCATTTTACCTGAGATGTTGGTGGTGATCTCGGTGAGGGCGGTCTGGCCGAAGCCCTTGGCGGTGCGGGCGCGCACGGACACCAGGTAGGTGGTGCCTGGGTGCAGGCCTGAGAACATGTGGTAGGTCTCGTTCCTCAGCTTGGACACGGTGCGCCGGGGCCCTGGCACGTTGATGCCGGGGTCGGACGACTCGATGCTCTGGTAGCTGATCTAGAAACAGGGGACGAGGAGAAGCCACCTCTCAATACCAGTCTGATCACTGCCGACCCAACCTGTTTCTGTATTTGTTCTTGTCAGTAAGTAAGTAAGTAAGACTTTATTTATATAGCACATTTCATTCAAGAATTGTAGCTCAAGGTGCTTTACATAAGATCAATAAAAACAATAATACAAGTGATAAATAATTCAAACAAAAATAAAAATCCCAATAAGATCTTTCAAGAGTTTTCAAGAGAGAAAACAACTTTAAAAAGTAGGAAAACCCTTTTGAGATAAAATTACTTCAATGCTTTGGTATAAAGGTAGGTTTTAAGCTGTCTTTTAAAAATGTCTAGAGTGTTTGCTTCTCTAATATTTATGGGTAATTTGTTCCATAGTTTTGGGGCGTAATTGACAAAGGTCAAATCACCAATCTTCTTATGACTGCTTCTGGTGACCTCTAATAGGCCTGCATTTGATGATCGCAGTGTTCTAGCTGGTGTATAGTTTATAAAGGAGAAAGGAGCAATATAGCTAGGTCCTTGTCCGTGTAGAGCTTTGTATGTGAGGAAAAGGACCTTAAAGTCAATTCTGAAGGTAACAGGGAGCCAGTGTAAAGTAGCTAGGACAGGACTAATGTGTTCTCTCCTTTTAGTTTTGGTTAATAATCTTGCTGCAGAATTTTGAATGAGCTGTAGTCTTTCAGTGGGATTGGATATTGCCTTGTCAGAACACGGGGGAATGATGTTACCGTTGCTAAATTCTTTAAGCTGGCATCAGGCGTGACAACAGAGAAACGCTGGGATCAGAACGAGGTGTTGTTATTGTTTCTGGTGCATGTGTTTTCCTGACATGGGGGCTGTTTGAATGCCGGGAGTCAGAGTTTTGACAAACGAGCAGCTTCTAGAAGGTGTTTCTGTGTCTCAGACAGGGCCTGCCAGCCCACCCACTGGCTGCCACCGCATGCTACCCGGAATGAGATCTGTCCGGTTGTCATCTGTTGCAGAGGCTCATGGTTTCTCTCTCTCTTCAATTCTCTCTCTTTCACCGTCCCTCGCTTTCGCTTTTTCTCTCTCTCTCTCTCTCTCTCTCTCTCTCTCTCTCTCTCTCTCTCTTTCGCTTTATCTCCACCTCTCTTTCCAATTCTCTCTTTCACATTCTACATTTTTCCCTTTTTCTCTCTCTCATATATTTCCCTCTCATCTGTCTCTTTGTCTCCCAATTATTTCTGCTCCAATCTTTTTTCTGCTTGACTCTCCCCGTCCATTCACCGCGCCTCCCTGCTCGGGGTGCTCCTCTCCTCTCTTCCCTCGCTCCCCTTCCTCTTCCTGACCACATCCACTCCGCCTTTACGCCTCTCTCCTGTCATTTTCTCCGCAATTTCAAAAGCATCACCCCTTTACTCTGCGCGTCTCCTGTCTGACTGTCTGCCATTTTGTTATTATCAGCAGGACTGCGCTTCTCCCCCTTATTCTCTCCTCCTTCTCTCCTCTCACCATCCACAGGCTCAGGCTCGCCTCTGCGAACCTTTCATTCTCCTCTTCAGCTTCAGACAGGCTTCTCTTCAAGCACCGAGACCCCCCCCCCCCTCCCAGCCCCCCCCCCCCCCCCCCCCTCCCAGCCCCCCCAAGTTAATACAGCCTCACACTCAATATCATTTCGGCTGCCCATCTGCCTCCCTGTCTCCCATTACTAAACAGACAGCTATTCAATGCAAGTCATCCTCTAATGTGCCTGACTTTCCCTGCACAAATATAATAATAGGCTATTGGATGTTATTTTTCTGTGTTGTGTGTGGGTGTGGAATGCCTGTATGTGCTTGTGTGTGTTCATCCACATGTTGTGTGTGGCGAGATACCAAAGTCTTTTTTTCATGTCATGTAAAGTGTAAAAACAAGTTGTAACCATAAGGGTGTCAATAAGTAATTAGAAACATTTAAAGTTGCCCCCACGTGAAGGAATCTCTCTGGAAAATACAGCATGCAATTAGAATGATCCTCCCGCATGTAATTACAGCCGCAGTCACATTAGCATAGGAACATTTAAATCCCATGAAGGATGAGGCGAACCAGGCTCCCCTCCCCTCTAATGACTGTGCTCCTGCAGGCTGCGGGTGAGCACAGCAAACACATCAGCCTCCGACAAGCACAGGTCGGGAGGGATCGTAATAACGCCTTTATTCCTACCTCATACTGTGTGATGAGGCCATTGGGCTCCACAGGCTCCTCCCACTTGAGGAAAATCATATCATCCAACGGGGTGAAGGTCAGGGACTCGGGTGCAATACCGCCAGGTACTAAATGACAGCGAGAGAGAGAGAGAGAGAGAGAGAGAGAGAGACATGCTTTATTGAAAAACTCAGACTTCCACCAACCATTCACCAGCACCCCTGGGCCAAAATGCCTTGTTTGGATGGACAGAAAAAGAAAGACAGTGACAGAAAGAGGAAGAGAGAAAAAAGGGACAGGGTGGCGGGGGGGGGGGGGGGGGGGGGGTGGTGATGGGGGGGGGGGGTCATACAGTAGCAGGAAAGTGATGAAAGAGTAGTTGAAGGACAGGCCAGTTTCCAGTCCAGAGGATACTGGCGTTGGACATAGCGGGCCTCCTCTATCTGATAACAGGGCCAAGGCTGGGAGGATGACAGTCCATTCTTCTTCTTTAGCACCACACTGACTGAAGAAAAACAGGGAAGAGAGCCAAAGAGCTACAGACAGAACATCCGTCTTTCATGGTGTGAAAGCTGCCCTGCCATTTTGTCGTCTGGGTGCCGCGTACAGCATTTTTTAGTACAGTGAAATGCCTGTTCTCATATCCCTCCCCTGGCTAGGGAGGAGCCAGACTCAGGGTGGGGGGGTTAGGGATAAGAAAGTAATAGAGCCCAAGAATGTGTGTGTGAATGACACTACGTACGAACGAACATACATACTGTACATTAATTCACAGTGTCTGTGCCTATGTGTGAGAGAAGGACACACAGGAAAAGAGTATGTCAGTGTGTGTGTGTGTGTGTGTGTGCATCAGGGTTAGGGTGTGTGTCCACACCAAGTTCTATCTGGTATGGTGTACTGGTTGCATGCGCTAGCTAACAAGCCTCCACACCCGAACACTCAGGTGGAGTGTAGCCCGTTCCTGCTCTCTCCAGAGCCCAGCTAACAGGATGTGTGTACCTCGCCAACCAGCCAAAGCACGCGTTAACAGGAAGCGGACGCCACCAGGCCAATTACAGCGGCTCTGTCCATGACAGGAGCTCTTACATTGACAGTCGGATTGGGGAACTGTCAAGACTGGCACTCAACGGATCAAGGGAGAGCGTAATGTATCCGCGCGACGTACGGCACCTTGAAAAACACATCTTGGGTACCTCTGTGATGGAGCCCTGTGTCAGTAATAGAGCCCAGGGGGGAAACATTGTGATTTGTTTATTTGTGTGACACTCCAATTCCCACTTGAAATCGTCGCCTCCTCAACCCGAAAAAAGGCCAAATGAAGACTGTGAGAGAGGCGGCATCTTCAGAGAGCGGAATGAGGCCGAATAAAATGAAGTAAATATCATTTGGCCTCCCTGGGTTACTGTTTCCCCATTTGTCTTTGCTGGCCTACAGACAGCGCCGTGCAGGTACCGATAATTAGGAGTCCTCTCTCAGTCTCTTTTTATCTGTCCTCTTTCTTCCGAAATTCAAGTGGTGCGGTTCAATTGGCTACAAAATGCACATTACATTCACAGCCACATTTGTATTCCCCAAATGCATTGGAAGACTTTCGCCATTTAGAGAAGCAATCAATTTGGCGCCGCACAGTGTTGCGCGTCCTCCCTATCTTTCTATCTCTCTCTTGTTCCCTTTCCCTCTCTCCTGGGTTAAGAATGGCTGTCAGCAACACTCTATTGTCAAATAAACAAACGCTGATTGTACAAGAGCATGCCCTTTCGACCCCCCTGCCCATTCAGTGTCCAGCAATTTGTATTAAATGCTTAATCTGTTCCTGTACACACACACAATAAAAAAAAAACATGAATACCAAGATAAGCTAAATCATTTCAACTTTTTTGCCCGGTGGCTATGACCACACTGATTAATTCTCCATTTGACTCTATTTAAATGGATGTATTCTGTTTAGTTATGCTGAGCCAGCTTATTTTGCGATTCAATATTTGTGTTTCAGTGTAATATGTGTAACTAGCGCGCAGTAATTAATTTCCTGTGTGACGAAACATGCTTCGCTTCCTATAGATAACCGTAGCAGAAAGTTATTTTCCTTCTGTTGACCCACTGCATCGTACGCAACGTGGAAGATACACGCGATTCGCACAACCCATTTACAACCATTAGACATTCCATGCTGCCTACTGCCTAGGACCACATGCTGCCGAATGGTATTCAAAAGCACAATAGAACATCGAGAAAACAGCGTGACGTCGGCTAGACGTTCACGGTGCATTGTGGGCGATGCGCGTGTTGGTCTACTCACTGTCCTCCTCAGTCTGGAAGGTGACCTCCCGACTCTCCTTCTTGCCCTCGGGGTTGGCCAGCGCCAGGCGTACGTGCACCGCCCGGAAGGGCGGCAGGTCTCGCAGGGTGAAGTGGGAGGTGTTGCGCTCCACCGACAGGCACTCGCGCACCGTGGCGTTGTTCCCGCTGCCGCCCCCTGCTGGCGTGGAGTAGCGGTAGCACAGGGACACCGAGTAGGTGTGGCAGCGCGTCAGGTTGTAGCCCAGGGGCTCCCACTGCAGGGCCAGCTGGCGGGGCTGGATCTCAGTGGACGTCAGGCCCCGCAGCGCACGCATGGGCTCTGGGGGGGGGGGAGGGGAGAGACAGAGGAGAGGGAGAGAGAGGGAGAGAGAGCGGGGGAGAGAGAGAGAGAACAGAAAACAGCAACGTTGATGTGAAGCAACCCTTTCTCGAACGGGGACTACAGCTTGTTACAGACGAAGGGGACCGAGCAGCCCTGGGAGAACGCGTCGGCGTCATCGCTTCCCTCGTCGCTTACTGTAAGTCGCCGCCGAGCCAACGGTGCTGGGCCGACCCTTCTGACGTGAGCTGGAATCAGCTAATTACTCCTGTCATGTGTGAAGCGCAACCCCACCTCCCTGCCATGCACATGTCCAGCCTCCAGAGCGCAGGGTTATTTCTGTCGACCCCTGGTGGGAAACCGGCTGGCGAGACACAAGAGGAGCAGAGGAACCCCTCGGCCAGGCACGCCAGCCAGTGGCACGGAGAGGAAAGACTGGAGACGGTGGGACGCGTAATTGTATGCTTGTGTGTATCGTATGCTTGTGTGTATCGTATGCTTGTGTGTATGGTATGCTTGTGTGTATGGTATGCTTGTGTGTATGGTATGCTTGTGTGTATCGTATGCTTGTGTGTATCGTATGCTTGTGTGTATCGTATGCTTGTGTGTATCGTATTCTTGTGTGTGTGTGTCTCGGGTTCTCCCCTCAGGCAGGGTGTGAGCAAGTCTGCTACTGCAGCTACGAAGGCTCCCCGAGATCCCGTTGCTCATCCTCATCAGAGGACCACAGCAGACATGTGCAACACACACACACGAGAGCCACCCTGCAGCTTGCCCAGAGAGGCGCAGTCATCCTGATTTGACTAAAGGGACAGGCCACAAGAAGGGGAGGGATGGGGGCAGAGTGTAAGTGTGTGTGTGCATGTGTGACTACAATTAGTTTTGATCCCTGCTGGCTCCTACTCCTTTCCTCCCAGCGTGCCACAGTAAACCTGCGTGTCAGCGAGCAGATCAAGCATCCAGCCTCGCTGCCCCGTGACCAGGCTAGATCTCACTCACCAGCCCAATCAGAGCTCTGCAGCCCCTGGCTCCAGGGTCACCTCTGGTGGACACACAATCTCAGCCTGGAGGGAGGGAGGGAATGAGGGAGGAAGGGGGGAATGAGGGAGGAAGGGAGGGAATGAGGGATGGAGGGAGGGAATGAGGGAGGGAGTCATCTCTGAGTCAGGGTGGTGGGTTAAGAGGGATCATGCAAGCAGACGGATTGCAGCTCATGCACGGCCGTCAGTCCTGCCCACAGAGCGGCCGGCGATCGTCACGCGGCCAACCAGGCGACCGCTAATCCCCGCGGCGCTGCTCCCGGCGTGATCGGCCCCGCGTCTCATTCGCACCCCAACCCCTTCGCTTTCCTCTCCTTCCCGGAGATCATTGAGGACTTGACGGGCAGGCGACGTTACTCTTCCGGCTGCTTCATGGGGAGAAGGTGGTAGAACATCTCTCCCTGCCAGAGCACACCTACTCTTTTCATCAAAGGAAGGAGATGAATCACAGCCCCTCGCTGTGCGCCAGTCATGCAAAGCACACAGAACCCCGGGAAACAGACGGCGTCTGACGAGCATGGCTCTGTCTCTGTGCCGCGACGGGGGGAAAAAGGAATCAAGTTTGCACACCAGACCCAGAGGGGACCCGCAGCCTTGCATCTGGGCGTGGGGAGCGGCCAGAGTGTGTGTGTATGTGTGTGTGGAGGGGGGTGGGCTTGGTGACAGAGGGGTGTTCAAAGATTGTGACAGCTGACAGGGCTTCCTGTGGTCGTACCTGACAGTCATAGGCGGAAATCCCGGGGGGGACAGGGGGGGACACGACCCCCCCATCCTGGGGAAAATATGATTTGTCCCCCCCAATAAATCACTGTAAACATAACTATGTAATTTCAATAATATTAATAATACGCAATGAAAGCGCTTTGCTGATTATGGACACAGTGGCACTTTTTTAATGTGCTGTGTGTTACAGCAGTAATTTTGGTGTCCCCCTCAGGAATTGCTCTTGAGGAAATTTAATATAATTGTCCCCCCCAAAGTTGATAGCAGATTTTTGCCACTGCTGACAGTGTCAGGCAGTTTGTTCCATACACAAACATGGACGGGAGATGGGTGTGTGGCGAGAGGGGTTTGTGTGTGTGTGTGTGTGTGTGTGTGTGTGTGTGAGGAGGAGAGGGTAAGGGAAGCTGCTAGACACGGACATCTGCGCTGCAGATTCCTCTTGAAAGGTAGGTACTTACATGTCAGTATCAACAGGCTTTCAAGGTATGGAGGAGCTGAAGAGTAGCTTTCAAACTGACACAGCAAGTTGATGACCCCTCTCCCTTCCCGCCCCTCCTCGCCCTCTCACCTGCACACTTTGTCCTGCTGATCAGGGGGGGTCCGGGCGCCCCCGTGCCCCCCTCCCCCGGCCTGGTGAGAAGCACGCTGATGCGGTACTCCGTGTCCGGCTCCAGGTGCCACACCTTATAGGTCAGCGATCCCACGCCATGGGTCTCGGTCCAAGGCGATTGGCTGGCGCGGTACTCGATCTCTCGGCGGATCACGGGCCCGTCCCCGACGATGGAGTTGGTGTTGAGCTGGATGATTAGGTAGGTGGGGCCCGCACGGAGCAGCTGGGGGGGGGCGATGGGCGTCGGGGGCACTGACACGGGGCACACAGAGGCCACGGGGTTAAACCAGGGCTAACAGGAAGTCTCTCTAAAAGGCTGAACTCATTTGCTTCTTTTTCCTTTAGTGATTGGCTGTTTTGTTTGTCGATTGGTTTACCTGAGAGATAAGAGTAAGAGCTCATCACGAGGACATTATCAGCTGAGGACTAAAGACGTAAATGAGTTCTCACAGCCTTTTGTTATGGACTTGTTTACCTGCGCGACTAATTAAAACATGTTGCTCGGTGAGTCTGCATTTGGATGAGTCGAACACTTCTGACTGCCCACAGAGTGCTCTGTGGCACAAGGCTTCCCAACAAAGCCCAGTCAAGGACTGCATGTCGCCCTTTGGTTTGAAATGTTGAACGAGCCCTTTGAATAAGCTCCAAGCATTGACTAAAAAAAATTCAGAGAAATCTTTTAATCACGTCAGACTCTGCACAGAGAGAGGCACTTGAATGGAACAGAGACTTAATTCTGACCATAACGAAGCAGAATAAGGGCTTATTTGCATGAATGATTGCATGAGTAATTCCGCCCTTTCAGCAGAGAATAGACCTATGATTGAGTAATATGACCCTAATCAACTAAGCAAAATGTTGTTTGTGAAACACGTGTGGAGGAAGAAAAATAACACGTATTTAACTGGATAGGTTTACAGAACAGAAACACATACATACAATCTGACTACCACATACCTAATAGAGAAAACACTCATTGCATATTGCATATCTGTTTCTGCGGAGTTTGTGTCAGGAAGACTGAATTTAAATAAATTAGCACATATGTATATTGTATGCAGGTGTGTGTGTGTATGTTTGTGGGTGATTGCACATAAACAAAATTAATTATTGAGATTTAAAGAGATTAAAGAGAACATTTGGATGAAGTCTCCCAGTTGCAAACCCTGTACATGTTTGTGGGTGTGTATATGTGTGTGTGTGTGTGTGTGTGTGTGTGTGTGTGTGTGTGTGTGGGAAGCGGTGTAGTACAAGAAGTTGTACAGTAGTCAGGTGGGGGCTGGACTGCTGGTTTCTATAGTGTAACGGGAGGGTAATATGTGTGAGTGCTACCAGTTCACTATGGTGAACATATGGACTGGTTGTTTGGGGTGTGTTTGTTGGGGTGAGGAGTGTTCCCCTGTAGGAGCGAGCGTGGCGCGCTGTGGCGAGGGGCCCTCCCCTACCTCGTACGATCAGCTCGCCAAAGTTGGAGACGGCGGCGCCTCGAGTGGACTGGGTGACGCAGCGGTACAAGTCCTGCTCGCCGCGCTCCGCCTCCACCTGGAAGGTCGCCATCAGCCGCTTGTGGCTCAGCCGCACCACCGAGGACGCCGTCACCACAGCTCCGTTGCGGCGCTGGCACACACCACACACACATACGAACACACATGCACACACAAAGAGAGACAATAGAACAGTGGTCAAGCGAACTGACCTGCGGTCAGGTAAACACGTTGAAATCGGAATATCTGCCAGGCATAAGTAGTGCGATTGTACTTGTGTACCGATGTGTGAGAGAGAAAGAGACACAAAGACAAAGATGGGAGCAATGAGGCGTGTAGGTGTAGAGTAAGGGAAATATAATGAATACATTATAAATGTCACCCCAAAAAAACAGTTGGCGTTGTGTCACCGGTGACAGAGGCCACCCAGCAGGTGATTCCACTGACAGAAAGTGCTGGATGTCAACTACTCATTGCTATCTGCGCTAATGTGCCACGGCTGACAACCGCCACAAGGTGTACAAGAGGAAATGGGAAATTGGACAGCTAGCCGAGTTCAGATGTTCCTTGTGCGAGCTACATGCTGCTAGCTCTTGGAAAAGCAAGGTATTGTGTAGCTGTTTCTGTTTCACTCTCTTTCTAGTCATACATAAGCGGATTTGACATCCGGATGTTCATGTTGTTTTAGCACGATTTAACGAAGAGAGCAGATTTCAGATATGCTCTGTAAGGATAATGTATCATAAAGCCAGAGATTATTGCCTCCAAAAGCATTTTTATTTTATTTCCACAACGAAATGAATCGACTTCAGTTTCAATGTGATTGTGCATCGGCCGTAAATAATGTTTGACTAGATTTCCTTTCCTCTCTTTTTTGGCTCTTTGAATCCACTAACACATATATGACGTGTGTGTGCTTACTGTTATGCCACAGACCATCATATTACAATTATGCTCACCTCCCTCTAGTTTAAGCAAACAGACAAGCCCATAAACTGACAGGTAAAGTAAATAAATCCCTAAATTGGCCTCACTGCCAATAAGACCCATATTATGGAATAATTATGCATTTCTGTGATAATGAATTCTACTCCCAATTGAAAACAAACATGTTGACGTTGTCTGAGATCTAAACAGTATCCGGAATAGAACCCTGTGATGGAGGACAAAAGACACCAAGGAAATAACACTAATTGAATGAGAAACCTTATGCAAACAATTTGTTTGGACTATCTAAACAGGGGAGCGCGAGGAGAAATAAATCACATGAATCCAGGGAGATCTCTGCCAAGGAGATCAAAGAGAATCCAGCAATTAGCAGGCTCACAGAACACAAAATAGCTACGATCAAACACACCCCTGCACAACAAATGGAGAAACAGAAGGCAATAATGGCTAAGAAATCTTCATTTCTGCTGCTCCAAATGCTCAATATCAATCAGCATATAAGGTTATGAGTAAACACAAATACAAGTAGGAGGTAGGTGGACATGGTCCCTTGGCCCTGATAATGTGCTATGCTGGCAGACCATTCAGATAATTACCCAGACCAGCATTATGTGCACTAGACTAATGTCTGAGAAGTGCTCACTTCTGAGAACACAGTTTTCACACAAAGGTTTTGACACCTCTCGCTCGCTCATGTGTGTAAAAGAGAGTAGATCAAATGTCATGGTTTTGAACGCTTCTAGATGCGGGGGCTGCACAAGGCTTCAATAAAGAGGAAGATAAGTGCAAACTGAGAAAAACACAGGGGACAGAGCAGCCAGCCATACCACCATCTCATTTGCGCAGAACCTTCTCTCGGCTTCTAACATCTCGAAAGCACTTAGATGTGGTAGCTTCAAGGACAAGGAAAACGTAGAGGCACACACAGTTGATTTCTGAGGACTAATATTAGTTTTAAATTCACCACAGAGAAGATGGAACTGTTTATGTGTGTATGAAAGGCTTTTATACAGATGACAAGGCAAGAGTATCAGCATGCAAATCAAAACAAAGGAAATTCATTCATTTTGTAAGAGCTAAACCTTCCAATAAAAGGCCCTTCCATGTCAAGGCTCAGGAATAGAAGTTCATTATGATATGCCCTAAGGCAATCCTACATTCATATATCATCCTCATAATCCTTTCCTCTTCGGATCTCGCTCACCTCCAGCAGGAAGGGCTCCTCCTCGCCAGTCTTGCCCGTCGCGACACACTGGAAAGTGGCATTCTGCCCGGCGTTCACCTCCACATCACCCAGCCGAGAAAAGTGGGGCACCTTGTCTGTGGACAGGACGGACAAGCACACACGCACTGTGACTACAGCATGTCTGCATCAGCTTATCATCATCATCGATACAGCGCTGCACATATATACAGGGAACACACACACACGTACATGTGCACACACCCGTGTACGCATGCACACGCACGCACACAAAGATGCGTGTCTTCAACCTCAACAACAGCACAAACAGAAGGCAAAGACTTTCATTTGCCCAAATACAGTGCGGTGTGATTCAACCTATGCTCTCAAGAACTCAAGCACAACATAACTGGATCCGTACTGCGCTCTACCCCTGCCTAATCACAGCATTTACCTCAGGATTAACCACAGGAATGGAATTTCAGAGCAGAATAAAATGCTGTGCAAGAGGAAGAGGGCTTAGCAAAAGGAACATCTGGAGTATTTGTAATTACGGTACCTCAAGAAAATGGGGGAAAGCGACTACTGTAGAGAGGGTGAGAGGATCCCCCAGTTATCACAACAGCACAGTATGACTGAATCAAAGTATTACCATCCAATAATCAGCTTTTTTTGCACCTAGCTGTCCAGTTGTGAGTCATGTGATGGCATATTTCCAAGGCTGCGTCTCAGGAGAGTGGTTCTGTATGAACAACAGTACACTACAGGACATGCCACTCTGGAACGGTTGCATTTGATACAACAAGGCATTCACACAACGATTAAGGCAGTCAACTGAAACGTTAGGGATTTGAAAGGCAGCTTCGTAACGTCTGCCGACTGTGACTGAACGCTAGTGGCATGTGACTGATGTCATGTGACCGAGGGCCTTCCACCTGTGTTGGAAGGAGCCACAGACACATCTGTCCTCCCTCCCTCCGCACACCTGACACCCCAATAATGAGTCTCCATGGAAACGGACATCTGGCAGCGAGCGGGATGATAGAGATGGCCTCTCTGTCCCCCCCACCCCACCCCTTGTTCATCTCCTTCTTTCTCTGCCTTCTCTTCTGTCCCCCCCTCCAGTGAGCATGGACAGGGAGCAGCCTGTCTTCTAATTGATTTCTGCAGGTGGCTGTCAAGCCCCAGACTTGTCTTTTGTGTTTCATGCAGAATCCATATTGTTTTATAGGTCCCCATTACCCATTAACATGAAACACACACAGAACTGTGATCAGTAAGTTTCCTGCATAATTGTGGCCCATCTGTTAACTTAGTTGTCATTCGGGTGCTTAACACTACTTATGCTAAAGGAACTTTTAAATGGGCAGAGAATTCGCTTGATTCTGAAACGTGTTTGGAATAAAGATTGTGACTGGAGGAAGTGTGGGATATGTGCTGCACATGAGACAGGCAGCACTTGATCTCTGAATGTGTGTGTGTGTGTGTTTGAGAAAGAAAGTGTGTGTGTGTGTGTGTGTGTATATGTGTGTGTGTGAAAGAGACAGACAATATACATTATACACATTTGAGTGTGTGTTTGAGGTCAAAGAATTGTGTGTGTGAAAGAAACGAGACCGATAGATATCCTGCATATTTGAGTGTGTGGTGTTTGAGAGTGTCTATGTGTGTAGTGTGGTAGTGTGTGTGGGCGCGCGTGTGCGCATCAGAGAAAAGTAGCACGGAAGCCCCTGGCAGGCACTGCCGCTCCTAATGAGAGTGCTGATTATTTAATGGGGACGGCAGGGGCCCAAGTGCTGCCATCTGCACCAGGGCCAAGAGGAGCCCCAGTCCCATGCAGGGGGCTCCCAACTACCACAGCACCCAGCAACCCATCCCTAGTCACCATGGAAACCATACGGCCACTCCTCCATTTGTGGTTACACAGTCTAAATGCTAAAAGTTGGAAATTAGATTAACTGAGAGAAAAAAATTCAAATTGAAAAGTGAGGGGAAAAAAGAAAGCCGGCTTGTTTTAGAGAGGTTTACGAGGGTTTCAATGTGAGTTTTCCTTCGAGGACTCTGGCTTCTGAATGATTTATTAGGGTCTGGCTATTTTTAAGAGGCTGTAAAAGCTCTCCCAGTTTCATGAGCTCATAAACGCCCTCCATTACCATTCATTAACATTTTCCCGCAGTTCCGATCCTCAAACAGGGTTATAATCTCACTGAGAGCCAGCATGGGGGCTCAAGACCGCGCGCCGAAATCCGTTTGTCTACAGGCATCACTGATGTCCACCACCGGCCAATGTCAGCAAAGTCGAAAAAATCCGGGGTCGTCCTGTCTGTCACAGTTCCCAAACTGAGCTAATAGGCTTGCGGACTGCAGCTGAGACTTGGAGGGAGAGAGTGAGGTAGAGACAGGGAGAGAGGCAGGTCACAGACGGACGGAGGGAGGGAGGGGGGATACGGATATAATAGGAAATTACACCCCCCCAAAAAATCTTGCTATGATGTGGCATTAAAGTGTGGCTCCTCTTATTCGTGGACGGAGTGAAATCAAGAGGAAAAAAAAATCGCTTGGTCGCCCATAACTGCACATTAGCTTTGAGAGAGCGGCACAGGGAATCCGTGAGTGCAGCCATCAAGAGGAAAGGTCAGAGCGCCAAAAGGACTCCACCGCTGTGCCGACGCACCTCCTGGAGATGCCAGGCTCCACGCTGACGGCCGCCCGCCCGCCTGCCTCACAGTGTGCTCTTCCTCAGCAACTTCTGGGAACAGATCGGCCTCCCCCCCTCTCCGACCAGCCCGCTGAGACCGGGCTCTGTCCGGGGGTCCCCTCCGCCCCCTCGCCCCTGGAGGACGGCGAGACTCCCCGCTCCCCGTAAAGGTCAGTGGTGAAGTGGTGGAGGAGGAGTAGGATGTGGAGGAGGAGGGCTACTTACAGCAGGGGTAGTTCAGCAGCAGGATGTGGAGGAGGAGGAGGGATACTTACAGCAGGGGTAGTTCAGCAGCAGGATGTCGTCCAGAGCGATGTAGCCCCGCCGCTCGGCCGAGACGGTTGCCTCAAAGACGATCTGTGGGGAGACAATGGAGAGGTGACTCAGACAGGCAGGGTTTGGACAGAGGCTGCATGACAAAGGCAGACAGACAGGCGGGTAGGCAGGCAGACAGACTAGGCTACAAATAGACAGGCTGGCAGACAGGCGACATACACAGATATACAGAAAGGCAGACAGACAGACAGAATTAATCTGTTAACTCGATCAAAGCTCTTTCTTCTTTGAATACCCCAGGTCTCCACCACAGTAGTGGAAGCCTGTTTGAAGCGCATCAGTAAGGTCGGATCGCGTCTCATATCATACGTTGCTTCATCTCTGTCCTCCTCTGCATCCCTGCTCTCTAGAACACTCACGGCTCTGTATGAAGAGAACCCACAGGAGTCCTTGAACACAGCCCAAATCTCTGCTCACTCATCCAAATGAGTCTGCCTCATGCAGAGCACCAAAGTGAATCAGCATCCCTCCCACAGAGCACCCTAATACATCTGGATCTCACTACTCTCATTACATGAAAACTGACCCATATCGTCAACACTTTTCAGCCTTCAACTTAACAAATGGAGGATTTAGTTCCACTGTGTTCACAGCGAGGAACCAAAGTTTGGACCTACAGTAAGATTACTGGTGTATGTGTGTGTGCAGCGTGTACGTGTGAGTGTGAGTGTGTGTGTGTGTGTGTGTGTGTGTGTGTGTGTGTGTGAGTGTGTGTGTGAGTGTGTGTGTCAGTGTGTGTGTGTGTGTGCTAGCTCTACTTCGCCCACCCACCCTGTGAGATATCTGTGAGTGACCACTGGACAGTCAGAATCCACTATCATGTGCTCAGGCAAGCGTTGCATCTCGGTGTTGACAATACATCAGGCTGTAAGTGCTCAGGGCAAGATCGATAGCTCACAAGGTCTCCACAGATGGATACAGGCCCAGGCTTTCTATCTTGTAATTTATTTTTATTTTTAATTCTTATGTGAGGCCATTAGAGGCATCCAGACGATTAACTTCTCAATTCATCACACGCCGACATACTGACCAGAATTGATTCACTCAGTTTCGCATCTTGACCCTCTCCTCATTAGAGCCCTGTGCATCTTCCCTCACTCAGATAAACTGTGTGTGTGTGTGGGGGGGGGTGGGGGGGGGGGTGGGAAGTCTTGTTTATGTATTTGTAGAGACAGAAACAAAGCGAAACTAAGTATAAAGTCTAGCCTTCCGTGTTTAGACATTGAGGCATCTAATCTAAAACCTCTTTCATAGTACAATGAACCAGAACATGATCTGCATGTTCTACATGTCAGAAACATTCATATTAAACCTCTTACAAACGTTATTTGTTGTTACGCTCCATGCAAGACCGTTTTAGCAAACAATGGATTGTTGCATTTAGGTACAATGGGAATTCAATGGCGCGAAATTTCACTCGCGTTTTGTGTAGGGACTCCAAGAAAATATATCTGGAAAAATAAGTTCCTTAAGTCGCATTCACTAGTGCACCATAAACAAAACCTGATCGGAATTCTTTACGAAGTGTCTGTTTCTGGTGTTCGGTTCAATTCACCCCTTGACCCACATGGCCCACAGTGATCCGTGAGCACGTGTGAGCCCCTTCAAACCTGCCTCCCACCCGTGTTACAGCCGTGTTGTTCTGGGGGAGTGAAAGTGAGAGAAAGCAGAGGCCCATGCAACAGCATAGCTTCTGCTTTCGGCAGTCATGGTGGGCCCCGATAGCATCTTTAATATTTTATAGCAAGCAGCCTCCCCCTCCACCCCCACCCTCTCATCTCCAATACCCATCCCAGAAAGAAAAAAAAGAACAAAATCAATTGCAGCACAGAAACCGGGGGATTCTTCAAATGAAAATATCGTCAGTTCAAGGTGATGTCAGTCTTCCTTCCTCTCTCTGTCTGCCTCCTCTCCCTTCAGCAACAAGACGAGCAAGCTAAACCAACAAGAAACTGTGGGATGCAAACGCGGCAGAGGTGGAAATCTAAAGCTTGGCTTATTGATACGAGAAGATTGCTGTCTCTCAGCCCGTTAGCCCATTTCACCAGCACAGAGTAGGGAAAGGAATATAGGAATAAACAGGAGAAAACAAGATCACATATAGTGTGCTGTCAGGAAAGCTAGTGGAGGAGGGATTTATTTTTGGAGAAGAAAATAATAATCTTTGTGTATTTGAACATGAGTCCTCTGCCTCATCTTCCATTTGTCTCATAAAATGCAATGGTGCAGAAAAGATGGTGTCCTAAAGTTTAGCGTACACTGACATAATGTTCCCTGCTCCCACAAAGTAAAAACATAAAACCAACAGTCTCTGTCTAGCTGGCGTTAAAGGGATTGCAATAAAAATGAGGATTTGCAGAGTAATTAATATTTCTGGCTTCTGGTTTTCACGAGGGCACAGAAGGAGTTACTTATGCCTGAACGGGAATGATAAAGCGTACAGTTTTCAACATTGACACTATCGATCTCGACAGACAGTTTAATTAATTTAACAACTTCCAGTCATTTGCAAAAATGTGTTGAGCAAAAATTGATGCAATGTTCTGTTAATTGATCTGTTTTGTTAATAAAGTGGACTGAGGCAGACACTATTGATTGATATTGGCTCTGGAGCAGTAAACTCTGTAAATATAGGACCTGTGATACTGCAGTCAGGTCAAACAAGATCATACCTAAATGCCGCTGTACGGGGTGGTAGAGACACAAGTGAAAACTGACATCATGAGATAAACAGAGGCCGAAAGGAAAGGCAAAATTATGCTAAAGGGCAGAGGAAAATAATCAGAGAGAAGAAATAATGAGGAGAGCAAGAAGCGAGGGATGTCTGGCTGTTCTCCACGTCCCCTGTTCTCCATCTCCTAAACCCCAAGCTGTTCGAAGTTTGCAGAGGCTACATTGCAACCAGACCCTATGGATATTTACATCTTTGAAAGGAAAGCAAGCTTTTGTCATTTCAGTTAGATGGACAGCAGTGTCACTAGCAAACCTATTTAGTGGGCCAACTATTTACACCATTTTAATGGAGGATCTTAGATATTAAAAACCCTTACCTAAGCCTTATGGTACATCTCCTGACAACATATTTTACTGCCAAACATTTAATAGGCTGACACTGTTCACTTACTGCAGATATAGAAACCGTGTGATGTAGATAATTAACACTCCGTTAAAAGTCCTTAAGAGTGTTATGGTTCTATGAAGAGACACCATTGTGGATAAGGTGCTTTCTATCTCTCTGCCTACTTCAATACCTCAGATCTTTCTCCAGTGCTTTTTTGACTCCCCAGGGGACCAACGGATTTACATCTGAACTCCCTCTCTGTCCCCCCCCCTTTCTCTCTCTCTCTCTCTCTCTCTCTCTCTCTCTCTCTCTCTCTCTCTCTCTCTCTCTCTCTCTCTCTCTCTCTCTCTCTGTCTCTCTCTCGTGCGGTTGCTGCCGCTCTCCCTCTGTGCTCACCCTGTCTTGTCTGTCCCTGGCTTCTCCTCGGGGCCCGAGGGACCTGATCAGATTGCCGGGCCCGATGGACAGTGATCCTTATCTGTGGGATGGGATGAGCGCTGGGCTTTGAGCCATAACAGTGAGTGGTGGAGTGAGAGGATGCACAGGGGGAGAGATAGAACGAGGGGGTGCGGGAGAGAGAGATAGAGGGGTAAAGAGTGAGAGAGAGAGACTGAAGAGAACATGGCAGAGGGATCCGTAGAGCCCCGCCTAAGGGCTCTTGTCCCCCTTCACGATGTAGTCACACAGGCCCCTTCAGGGCAGGATTTAAGGTCCTCGTTCCCCCTCTCTCCTGCCTTCTCCCTCTCTTCGTCTCCCTCATCTGTTCAGCTTAACGGTGGCTGCCTCATTACCTGCAGCCGATCCCGTCCACCTACAGTACACGGGACAAACAAAGAAGTCCGTCCCGAGTCTGTCTTGTCTAGTCGTCGGGGGAGAGAGAGAGAGAGAGAGAGAGAGAGAGAGAGAGAGAGAGAGAGAGAGAGAGAGAGAGAGATAGAGAGAGATAGAGAGAGAGAGAGATAGAAAGAGAGAGAGAGATAGAGAGAGGAACACAGTCCCGTCTTCATTTTCACTTCCATAACACCCCGGCAGCTTCAACACGCACCATCCGGGTGGTGAGTTACAGCGCTAATGCATTTCTCTTCCGTTGACCCCAATTGGCGAGCTTTGTATCCGATATCGCATTTCAGCCCCATTTCGAATCCCCCCCACCCCCCCGCTCCGTTGTCCCGGAGTGTTGACGTCCCCCCGCACCTTCCGCTCCCGCCCTCCCTCCGTCCTTCTTTCTTCTTCCGTCTTTTCCTCCGCCCGAGAGAAAACGGTACAGTGACCGGCGGCTGACACTTTTGATGTTGCCGCAGAGCGAGGGGAGGAAGGATCCTGTCTCTGGATCAGGTGGGCTGTTTCACGAAGCTTCGGGAAATGCAGAGCCTGAGGATGCTGAAGAGCAGGCTGTCCTCATTGATCCACGTGGCCTAATCTCATTAACTGCCTCTTGATTTATTGAGATGGGCCCAGAGAGGACCAAGGTTACAGAAGCAAACTCTCACACCCCCCCCCACACACACACACACACACAGCGTGAGGGTCACATGGAATTGAGGTCAATTGACTGCTCAGCCCAGCCACACTCCCACAATCCCTTACACCAGCCATCGGCTTCTCATTAAGTGGCTGTTTTTGGAGGTGGGGATGTGGGGAACCGGATAAAAGACAGGAAAAATGCTGTGGTATAAATCATGGTCGATAATGAGGTGAAGCTAGGCTGCGTTCCCCCTTGTCAAAGACCTACAGGCAACACAATGGAGATAATAACACACCATCAAACCAACGCCCGCAAAACAAAGAGATATTGATTACCATCTCGCCCCTTTGCTGAATGAACCCATAAATACACATAGGACGCGAGCGCCATAAACAAAACACCGCAATTATAATGCCACCGAGTCACTATGATGTATCGAGGCACGTAGTCCTGCACCACAACATCGTGACATTCGTGCTGTAAACAACAGACTCGGAGCGTTAGCGCTAGCGCTCACCTGGTATTCGCTGGGCCAGAACGTGCTGATGGCTAGCTCCACCTGATGCCACTGGCGGCCGTGGGAACCGGACACGTTCCACACGGCACTTCCCCTCGGACCGCCGTTGACCCGGATGTAGATCTGCAGGTCCCCGGGGCTGTGTCCGTCACGGCTGTACAGGAAGTAGCTGAACTGGATGCAGTGTGTGTCGTTCTCGCTGAGAGGCCTCAGCAGCAGGTGCCCGCGCTGCCCCGTGGCATGCTGGGAGGAGTTGACCATCATGAAGGACCCTGGGGGAAGAGAGAGGAGAGAGCTCTTTAGCATACAGCTCTTTTTTAATCATCTCGCGTCGTGGAAAGCGATTCATTGACAAACATCATACAAAACGGGTATGTTTCTGTTCAGATAGTGAAATAGCAAACTGTTATGCTACTGTTTTTTAACCATGAATAAACTGTGTATTCATGCAATCAAGGATGCAATTGGCCTCTGCGTTGTTTTGAGAGTATCAGCCAGTACATACTATATATGTGGCCTGTTTTGCTCAAATCCAGGTGTGTAGTCTGAGTCTGGGGCTTTCCCTTGCTCAGCGTGGCTGTCTGACGATGCCCTCCCCCTCCTCCCCATCCCCAAGATCTCCCCCTCCTCAAAGCCCTGCCACATGAGGTGAGTGAGGCCCTCCATTAGACACAAGTTCACAGAGCATGGAGGCTCTCTCATCTCCGCTGCCCAGAGGGCCGCACCTTACCACCAGACAAAGTCAAAGTCGCCAGTCCAAACACAGACCCAAAACATAGAGGGAGTTCTGCCTTTGGCAGCCTCCTTCAAAACTCTCCACACCCCGGCAGAACAGCAACACAGAAGAGGGAGGGAAAGGAAGGAGGGTGAGATGCTCACGAGGCTTTGTTTATGAAGCTGGATTAAATACAGTAGTCAGGAGGGAGTTCCTTAGTATCATTGCTAATCTTTCTAATGCCCTAATCATGATTACATGCTTAAAGTATTGGATTCCATCATATCTACACCTGTAATTCCTTAAGTGCTTCACGGCTATAGGCTTTGATGGAGCTCGCCTCAATGAGAAATCAGGGCATGATGGTAATAGTAATTTAATGGATGCTTGATATGCATTAGGTTATGCTGCATCGTTCAGTTGCAGTACCTAAATCAAGCAAACCTTTTGACATACATTTTGAGACGGTCCTTTAATCACTTTGACACAGTTATGGCAGCCAAGGCATCTGGACACGCTCGCACATGGTAACACACACACACGCGCGCACTACACACCGACACTCCTCCACAAGCATAGCGGCACGAGCACAGGTGGGCGCGGGTCCAAGTCTCTCTGACCTTCCTCTTGCTTGGCAGGTAAAGTGATTAAGATGGTCCAGTGCCTTGGGGACCTTATCTTAGCACTCGCTCTCGGTAGCGGCCTTTCACAGGCAGAGATGTGTCATAGTCACCATGCCGACCGGACCCCGGTGACCCAAGCATGGCTCCAGGCGGGCTGAGAATCCAGTCCAGTTCTGCCCTCTGTGAGAGACTCACCTTCACCGTGAGCACCAAACCCACACCGCAGCCGAAAACAAATGACTGTAACGCGTTAGCAGGTAGCACGTTTAATCATTTTCATTACACGTGGATAAAAGCACTCCCACGGGTAAACAATGTCTAATTGGCTTTTCTAATTTTAGACTTTGAGTTGGAGATACATCATTGCAGAGATCCAAGTATTTATCAACCTTTTTCTTGAAATGTATTTTTGAAAGGTTCTAATTTGTGTCTCAGTTTCGTTTGTGGTAATACACCGACATACTCGAAAGCTTAGCAGTTTGGTTTTACGTATAAGGTTGAACTATTGAAAAGGCGTTAGAAATGAGAAATTAGAGGGAGTTAAGACTTTTCCCAGAATAAGTTAAGGACATTCTCTCAATATGACAGTTACAACCCAGCTAGGTCAGAACTCAGGAGAATCTGGCATTTAGAGAACTTTAAACTCTGCAGTATGTCACAAACTGACTCTTCCTCCAGTGTCCCTACATCCCTCTCCACACTGACCCTAGCCGGGACACAGCCCCACGCTGCCAGACATACCCTCTGATAACTAGCCACTCTCTCCTGGGAGAGAACAGCGCTCTTCTCAGAAAACATTGATTTTCCACTTCCTCCCCTGCCCCCGCCCAGAGCCGGGCAGGGGGAGACTCGGCCCGCTGGCCCCGGCCACTGCAGCTCTGACACGGGGAGGCCCGTGGGGGCAAAGGGGCTAAATTGCTTTTCTTCAGCTCCGAGCGTCTGGACCCCCTCTTGCTGTCGCAGCCTCGGTTCCTGGCCTCTGTTGCGGAGCAGAGATGGGAGGGAGGGCGGTAGGGCGGGAGGGAGGGAGGGAGTGACAAAGCATATTAAGCAACCAGCTGTGTGAGCACTTTCACTTGACTTAATTTCAAAGTGAGGGAATCAAGCACACTCATCTGCCAATTGTTGAATAACGGGACAAAGTATAGAGGGAACATGGGTCAGAATAATTATGTTTAACTAATTCTGATAGACCCTGAGGGCATGTTTAGAAATCAAATTAAAAATGCTTTTATCTGTGGTACATAGCATTAAGTAAACAGCTTCAGCCTTCCTTTAGTTAGATTGGAATTGTTTGCAGAAGCCCCTAGTGGTTACTGGGGAAAGTAACATGTAAATGCATGATCATAGAGGAAGTGGAATTGCCATATTCAATTAATGGAGACTTCAAATAGGAGGAAATGAGGTATTCTGCTGAAGGTGAGCTAAAGGATGTACTGTATATAAAAAATGTACAGATATGAATGAAATCCTTCATCCACAGGAGATTGATTGAGTCAGGTTGATTAATCCATTAATTAAGACTTCAGTGATAAGAATACTATGAAATTGCTTCGGATAACCTTTGCTATCATATCCTTGAGGACACATGCACATGTACACACACAGTACACACACACACACAGATACAATACACACACACACACACACACACACACAGATACATATACAACTTAGAGTGAAAATTTCCGCCGCTGAAAAATTCTCCATAAATCCATAGACGCTGATAAGGCCACCATCTATTTCCCCTGTGACCCTGCCAAGGACGAGGGAACATGCATTAGGAGATTAGGGGATGGCCTCAGCCCTGCTGCATTCATATCAGAGACGAGGGTGGGACCCAGTGTCAGAGGCTGGCCTGCCTTTATCACACTTACAGCAGCAAAAAAGTGGGAAGAAGAGACAAGAGAGAACGAGATAGAGAGAGGGAGAGATAGAGAGCGGGAGAGAGAGGGAGATAAAGAGAGAGAGAGAGAGAGAGAGAGAGAGAGGGAGAGATAGAGAGGGAGAGAGAGAGAGATGAAAGGCATGAGAAAGGGAAAGACGGAGGAGAAGAGAAGGAGAGGAAAAAAGAGAAACAGAGAGGGGGGAGAACAGGGGAAGGGAGAGAGAGAGATGAGAGGCACGGCAGAGAGAGCGGTAGAGTGAGAGACCTGGAAGGGCCTTTATCATGATGTAGTTCTCCACCATTTTTCTTACGCTTTTCCGCCTCTGCTCCCATCAATAACTCTTTGTATAACTGAGGCGGTCGTATTCTACAATCAGACAAGACCATCTCTCAAGCAAAAAGTCACGCACAACAGGATGCATTTTAATCAAAGCATTATACAAAAAAATGTATATTTTTCCTCCTCACCGTGTGATTAACTCTTTTGTTTATCATACACACGCGCGTCAAATTGGCTCCGATTATTGTGAGCACGTTGTCTATTTTCTCAGACTGAGGGCCATTCGGAAAAGGTCACCCCAAAATTTCAATTGAGAAATTTGAGTTTGTTTCAGCATTCCGTGTCTGTTTGTGTTTTCACAGTCACCCCCGGAGCAGCGTTCACCTCAGAGAGTTTTTGAAGGACGTCACTGGTCGATGGGGAGCAGCCTTGATTGGTCACGCTGTTTTTTGTTTGTCTTTGTATCTGGCCTGTTGTCTGTAATCTGCAGGGCTGGCTGCAACTCCAGTCCTGCACATGTTTGCTGAAGCCCAAAGCCAATGCAGATTTTGCCATTTACAAAGTGACACAGTGCTTGTGCCGGGCAAATGGGAAATGTGCAAACCAACACCAGCTGGTCATGAATGCGGCAAAGACTTCCAGCTAACCTCCCCACAAACAAGCAGAGTCTGTTTCGCACCCGGTCTCGCGGCTAATACGGTCCCCAGGTGAGAGTCAGAAACCCCTCAGACGACCTGGAGCAGATTCAGAAAACACGACATCATTACCAGGCTTGACGGAACACAGGGTGCTGGAACAGTGGTTCTTCCATATCACAGAAGTAACGTTTGAGTGCCTGCATGTGGCAAATCTGAACATGAAATATCACAAATTCTGCACATACTGTACTGTACAGTCTACCTGCTACAGTAGATTTTTGATGTAATGCTTGAGAAATCTTTACCAATATACACACACACACACACACACAATCATACACAATGGAATGCACTCCAATCTAACACAGACTTTTTAGCCTGTTAACGGTATCCAACCGAATGTCATCGAAAACATATACCCACAATTATAAACTCAGACCCCCGGTGACAGAGAAATGAGTGGATGTGAGTGGAGCCTGTCTCAGGATGCTGTCTTCCCATGCTGCACAAATCAATAGTGCATTACCAGCCACACAGCCACAGTGTGGGCTGACAAGCCAATACTCCCTCCAACTACTGCCCACATCCATCCTGGCATCTTGATATCACACACACACACACACACTTTCAAACACACACACGTACACGCGTACACACACACACTTCCAAACAGACACACTCACACACACATACACGCCCTTCCCCACTACACTCTCCTCTCCCATTCCTTTTGACTTGAAGTCTGTGATCTACTATTTGTTTCATCTCTGTACCTCACAGCCTTTGTGGAAGCCTGCTCCCCACGTTCTCTCCTTCCCTGCATCTCCGTTTACTCCCACCCCCCACACACATCCATACCCCCCCCCCCCCCCCCCCCTCATATCTTCTCCAGTCATTTCTCAACCGGAGCATATCCTTGCCACCCCCTTGGGACATCCTGGTTTAACAGGTGTCAGTGAGATCTAGGTGGGCTCTGTGCTAGCTGTTACAGCACTCCACGATACAATCATGAACTGTATGCTGCCTGTTCTATCCGTCTTCACACCCTTTGTACACCAGATTGTATTTTATGGAATGTACTCTAGATTTCTATTTCAATTACATTCCCGAACTGCTAAGAATATGGGGTTGGTGTCTATGGGGACGTTATAGACGATAGATTTGCACATCAAACACAACACTATCAACCTAAAGTATTTGATTCATGGGCATTTTGGTTACATAGTTGCTGTTCTACTTAGGGAGACCTTGTTTGCTACCAGTTGATATATACAGTGGTAGTGCGGAAATCAAGTTTCAGAGACTTTCTATTGGCAGACAAGGAAAAACAGTTTGAGACACGATTCATAGCCAACTGCTGACTCCACGTGGCGGTGAAAATGCCCTATCTCTCACTTCAGAGCAAGGACACTGAATGGGACACAGTCAGCAAGTAGAAAAAAAAAATCTGATTGAAACACAATACCTTTGAAAAGAATACATAATGTATCTTGAAGATATGTTTGGAAAAGAAAAGTATCTCCATTATATCCTTGAAATCATCCGTCTTTGATATTCCTTAATGGATGTGCTTCCTCGGATAAAATTGCGAGGCAACATGACAATGATAATAGGCCAGCCTGTGAAAAGACAAGAGGAACTGGAGACAGTTGAATCATATCAAAATTATTTCTCAGCTGGGACGGAATTATCTCAACATGGCTATGATGAGATGGGCAGGAAATAGGACACTAACACTGCTGTAAGAGCATGGGCAATTACACTGTACAACCTGAAGACATGCATTCAGGTAGGGTGACCTGAGGAGTAGGAGGAATAGGAGGGACGTCGATAAAAACAAGGACTACGGTGTACACAGACCGGTTTGTTATCCCTCTTTATCTCTTGTTTCTCTTCCTCTGTTTCTCTTTGCCTTGGAAATGGCTTATACTAACCCCCCTCTTCCCAGAAGCCATCTCTGCTACAGATAAGCCCATTTCCTGGCTCTGTTTACCCTGCTCTGACAGGGCATAGAGGAGAGAGAGGGGCAGCCAGCAGAACCAGTTCTGAAAGTCAGATCCTCATCAGTGGTCCAGTGAGGGGGCCAGTATCTGGACGGAGAAGAGAGTGGGTGTACGGAGATGGTGGCGAGGGGGGGTGGGGTCAGGGAGAGCTTCTGTCCAGGTATCAGGTCTGCCAAGTTGGACCAGGGCCCAGTGTAGCAACCCGGTCCACCCCCCCCCCCCCCCCAACTCCACATCCATCCACCTCCGGTAGGATTGTGGGCACGATAAGGCCCTATCAGTTACAAACGTGCTGAGGGCCAGGGGGCGGATGTGGAGAGGTAGAGTTTATCTGCAGGAGAGAGCGGCCCATCTGGTCCAGATCCCCTTCAGGGTACACACACACACACACCAACGCGTCCACACAGATGCTCTGACCACAACACCCACAACCCTTCTAGCCTTCAGCTACCTCTCCTTTTAAAACGACCTCTGACCCCAAGCCAAAAACACTATAGGGCTTTCTGTTGTTTGGGCTGAGTGGGAAGCGAAGGCCGTAAGGTCACTCTCTCTAAACTTGGGGGGTTTCCAACTTGAGAGTGTTTTTTTTCGGCAATGGTCGAACTCTTCACATATCCTTCATCCATGCTGTACCCCCGGCCACTTCTCTGAGAGACATCAGATTTGAACTTGTATTCAACACATGCAAGTGTGCAGCTAAGTTTGTGCAGTAGAGGGCACACTAATGCTGCCCCTAAGTGCTCCCTCAACCGCACAACAAAAGCCCTGTGTGCCCCTAATTCCATCCCCAAACAAATGGCACGCTATTGAATTTTTCAAAAAGCAGGGTGGTTTAAATTTGAAATGGGCCACTGACAAGGGGACCCGCATCTGATATAAGCAAATCAGATCCCCTTTGAGAGTACAGACCAACGTCTAGAGGAGCCACACACAGTGCAGTGCGCTTTTTAAACCGGCCTCGCTATGCGCTGATTGGCCCTCACGGCCACAAAAGCACCCAATGGGCAGGCTGTAGGATTTTTTCAAAAGTCCAAACAAAACAGCCGTTACTTCGAGTTCATTTGTCCTCTCAGACACACTCAAACCGCCGCTCATTCAAAAGTCATCACTCTGGCAGACACAAAAGAGAAAAGGTTTCTATTCCCAGCAGGCTCTGTTCAGATCTCCCAGGGCACCAGTCCTAACGGCACACACAGCGACTACCAACGGAAACTTCCAAAGATCGAAATCCGCATTATAAGCAGAACCTCTGAACTATAGTACCCTATTCTCTCTGTTAAGGGGGAAAGACAGTCTGCTCGGTGAAATGATCGCATCTGGGTTGAGAACATGGATGGACCGGTGTAGTGGGCGATCCATTTTCTGACCAATCATCAGCAGGTGCAACAGCAACAAGACCCAGGTGGTCAGTCAAACCCTGAAGCTGGGCTCCAGTGAACCCTTATTAGGAGGTACACTGGATGCCTACCGAGAAGCCAGAAAGCTATTGTCTTGTGAAGGCAAACCTAATGACCTGAGGCCAGGAGCATAGCTCAAAGGTCATGTAGCGTGTTGAAAAGCACGTTCTACATTGTACTGCAGTTGCAAC
>NC_090067.1:6197928-6297094 GCF_038355195.1 Osmerus mordax
AAACAACCTTGGAGGAAAGCAGAGTTTAATAATCTTGGAGTGGATTGAATAAGAGCATTAGCTGTGTGTCCCTGAGGAGCTCATCAGACATGTCTGCTGCGGACCAGCATCCTTCCCTCTTAAACACACCACGGAGGCACACAAAGTAACGGCTCGAGGTGTGTAAGTGTGTAGCATACAGTACGGAAATAGAACAGTACGTTCAAGTCAACGCAGGTGTCTGGCTGATCGAGCTAATGCAGCCCTGCCTCCCCCTCGGAACACCGGTTATATCTTTTATGATGTTTGTGTGTGCAGGAACACTTTGAACCCCCATTTGCTTGCTAAATAAGCAATAACATAAACCAGAGCTGGGGACAAACATTAGCCCCAAGCTTCTCTTTACGTATTCTGGATAAATATTGTTTCTTTTAAATCTAAAAGATCTCTCTCCTTCTTTCACGTAGATTGCTTTCAGAAAGCAATCATGTGCTCTTCCCTCTGGGCCTCAGTTAAATGACATTCTATGAAGAACACATAGATACAGAAAGAAACTCAAACAATCAACAATTGTGAAATTGAACGTGCGCAGTGAAGCGAGTGAACGCACACACACACACACACACACCACTCGTACACACATACACACGCACGCCCCGGCACACTTTCTTCTCACCACAACATACGCACACACACAGACACACACACACACACACTAATAAACGTGGCATCATGCCGGGAAAACGGTTGTAATGTAACTTCATCACCATTTCAATGAATATCTCCAAATCAAATGTGACATTGAGTTGACTTGGATACAACTCAATGCCTTGGAGGCTTCAGATTAAACTATACTCCACCTCTCTGTGGAACAGCGACCCAGACTGGGGAGGTTGGTTTCATTCTCACAGCCAGATCTCTCAGTCACACAGCTCATTCTGCTCTATTTCCGCGGGGGGTTATGATTGAACACACTTAGGACTCTAGCCTTAAGCCTAGAGGTGATGACTTGGCATACAGTTACTTTGGTCCTATGCCACTCAGTGGGGGAGGTTGATAATGTAAGGGCTCCCAAGCACCCTCGGATGAGGGGACTGTGGAGTGTGCGGAGCTGTGCTGACGGAGTCCTGGCACATGTAAGATTTGACACCGACAAATCCAGGCAAAACTAACACCGCAATGGGCCTCATCTCTGGGGATGAGGAGTTTGGTAGTTTCACAGAGAGAGAAAAAATATGAGTTAGAGAGAGGGCAAGAAGGGAAAGGACAGACGATATTTTATTTAGAGAGGGATACGTGCGCTGACAGACTGACGGAGGGCGACAGACAAAGAGGAAGGGAGGGAAAAAATATGTGTGAGTGAGAGAGACAGTCTAGTCCTTCTCGCCAAGGTACTGTCTAAGACACAGTCAAGCACAGACAGGGTGTTCTACTGCCCCTAGTGGCCATGTGGTTGGAGCGTCATTGCCTCTCTAAGCAAACACCTCATCATCGCAGCTTTGTCTTTGCAATGGCATGATGTAATTAACTGTCTTTGTAAAAAAAAAAAAGAAAGAAAGAAGAAAAGGGAAAAGGAAAGCGGTACACTGTGAACACTGAGCACGTCAATGCAGCGCCGTCACACCTCACTGGGGAAGGAGGGGCGGCTCTCAGCACCTACAAGTGACTGATTATCCGCCAATTATCTCCCCCCCCGCCCCTCCACACAGCTCCCTCCAGCCCAGCAGTGTCCCCCCCTCCACCCATGCCACCAGCAGGGACCCCGTGGTGGGCGCCCACCACCGTCACCAACGCCTCACCTCCCCCCCCCCCCCCCCCCCCCCCCAACGACACCTCTGAGAGCTGAGAGCTTCTGCTCGTAAGGACGTAAATGAGTGCAGAGGAATGACAGAGAGTGGATGAGCACACGGTGCCTCTGGGGAGGTGTGATGAAAGCCAGGGTGTGTTCCATGCAGGGTCAAGTCACACCTTTGTGTTCTCGGCACAATGTCCTCTGAATGGAACAGCAGGTGCTGAGGATTCGGGGGTACGGTCTGCAGAGGCCCCCCCCTCCAGCCCCTTCACTCCCCCCGCCCGCCCCTCCCACCCCCTCCCCCCCCCACCCCCCGGAAAGATTGAATGTAGGAAAGCCAATGGGCCCGTTTGATGCGCTTGCTTTGACTTTTACAGAAAGCAATTCGAGAGGACATAACTCATTCGTTCTCTCGGTGACACCTGCGCACCTGCGCACCAGGCGCCCATCCACACACGTACACCTACAGGTGCGCACGCACAGACACATTCCCCTCCCCCGTGTGCCTCGGCCTGTCACTGCTGGGGGGGGTTCCAAGACGGACGCGGCTGAAAGTACTCTGCATTTTAATACCGTTTCGGTATTAAGCTCGTCAAAACAAAGGCATGGTTTGCACAGTCAGTTGTTTCTTTCCATCTCCTGGTCCCTCCTCTGAAATGACAAGAGCCTGGTTGGACTAATTTGACACTTGATTTGGCCCAGCAGTCTAGCGACAGCCCCTATCTCCTGGATAAATTGCATGGTGTTGGGATGTGGCCGTCGGGAGAGAACCTCATTCCCTATTGCACATCTCCAGCTATTACCCATCAGGGGCACATTGGCAGGGAGCCCGCCGTAATCCTGACACCTCATGAAATATTCACCTGTTACCGTGGGCAACTTGGCCCGAGAACCAAGGGGTTGTTTGAGCATACCCCCCCCCCCCCCCCCCCCCACCACCACCACCACCGCCCCCCCGCCTCAAGAGGGAACGAAAGCTACGCATTGGTGCCCAAAGTCACACGAGTCACCCGCTCCCCACACGATTCGTCAACGTCAGCGGCTCAGCCGGTGTGACCTATACCTGTCCCTCTTCTGGGAAGTCTTTCAAGATGGGGACGACTCTGCTTGGCTGCCGTCATCCGCTCAATTTATGCCTCTACCTTGGGGGGTGGGGGGGGGGGCTAGTGTGCGTAGCCTAAGGGTGGAGAGTTATTGATTTAACATTCAGGAGTACAGCCGTTTATTCAGCCATCCACTCACAGCGTTTACACCTCTGTCCCCTCTTCATTCTGACTTTATGTGCTCTGGCTCTGAAGCAATGAATCAGAGAGAGAGGCACAATGAAATAGCTCTGACAACTTCGATTTCCTGCAAGCTCACTCACACACACACACACACAAACACTTATACACACACGAGTTTCACAAAAGAAAAAACTCAAGACACACTGACCACTTTAAACTAGTACTTAATCCTACCACTGCCCATGATGGTAAGATCTCCTCTTCCCCCGGCAGTTTGCATAAATAAGATAAACAAGATCCGAAAGCTAGCTTGGTTAGTTACATAAACTCCATTTCAAGTCATCCTTACATGGCCTTAAGCTGCTTGACGACACATAGATTAGACACTCCCATTGGACGAGAGAACACGGAGACCCAGACCCGTACCACAGGACACTACACAGTGTGTTGGCTGAAGTGTCCATGGACAATGTCCTTTAACAGTCAGCAATATTTTCTGTATCTGTAGAGCTCATGTCTATTTAATGGATGCGCAGACCACAGGACCTCCAGGGAACTTGTTGGAACTTTTTGAAGGAGGCGAGAGGACACCTTCGGAGCAGTAATGATGTGTCAGTGTTTGGACAGGGCAAACAATGTTATTTTTACAGTGTAGATACAGTCAGGCTCCAGGATGAAACCCTGTTTGTCACATGAAAAAAGAAAAGGACATGATCGCATTCCACTAATGGCCTGCCTCTGGAAACGGCCACAAGGCAGGCAGCATAATGATGGCGAAAAAGGGAAGTGCCTAACTCCAAATGTCGGTGAACAGCATCATTATTTCTCGCTCGGTCGGCTTGGCTGCCTTCCTCGAGGTTGTGCCCGCTGTCTGTGGAAGCGCCATGGCCACTCTGCCACCCTCAGAGGCCGGCCCACGAGACCAGGGTGTGCTGGCTAACACTTCACCTCACGTTAGCATCACAGGAACACTCTAGCAAGAGGCTGAGGGGCTGAGCGCAAGGTCTAAGTCTTTGCCGGTAACAGTGCGTGAGATGTTTGTGAGAGATGTGGGAGATGCGACGGCCGCAACGTGCTGGTTGCTACGTGCTGGTTGCTGCATGCCGGGGTTGGGAAACACAAACTAGACGTTCAGTGAAGTGTTTTCTAATCCACTTACATCTGCACCCCCCGGGGCCGTCTGGGAGGGAAGCTCCTGAAGCACGACCAGGCTAGGCCCTGTCGTCCGCTATGTTAATCAGGGTGAAAACAGCACCACAACTCTGGTAAGTGACTCCCCCTCCACCGGTCTCTACAGAGCTAGACCATGGACCCAGAGCTCATCTAAAAAAAAAGGGACAGTTCCACTCCTTTTCAAATCGGAGGCTTGCTCTCAAGTCCGTAGAGGAAAGAGAGGTGGGGGAAGGAGGGGGGGGGCGCGTCTGGACAGGAGGGAGGGCGGGGGGGGGGGGAACTGACGTGCACCGCCTTCGGAGCTAACGCCCGAGATGTTGAGAGAGACAAAGAGCGGTGGAGCCGGCGGCCTAATTAACTAGCTGCTAAACGCTCCATCTGCCTGCTGCCCTCGGGGGGTCAGGAGCTCCCAGGAGCGGCTCTGAACAGAGATGACTCATACTTAAGACCCAGGTCTCGCAGGGTTGATTTATGACACGTCCTCACTCGGTGACACGGGCCGAGCGTTTGCGTCTGAGCACGGGCTCTCGGTCTGTCCTGATTAGGAGGGGGATAACTCATTTCGCCAAACGACGGGCGCAGGTGTCACCTCCTCGGGAACGAGGTGACATCAGTGCCGTCCGCTTGGAGTGGCTTTACACGTTGCTTCCGGAAATGTGTGTGAGTGTGTGTGTGTGAGTGTGTGTGTGTGTGTGTGTGTGAGTGTGTGCGTGTGTGTCAGGGCGCGTGTGGCCACCCAGAACATGATAATCACCATGATCCTGAAGATACTACGGCTAAGATGGGGATGTCAAGCTGATATAAGGAAATGGATCTGAGGCACGCGCCCTCAGACGACAGGCTGGGGGGTTCAAAGGTCACACATCATCCCGGGAATGAATTATTCCGTGCATCCGGTATCATTTACCTGGTTTCGCTACGAGACATACCGATAATCATATGGTCCCCATCCACAGTATACAGGTCAACAGGTCTTGAATTGGAAAAGTGAGCGACCGAAGAAGCAGTGGGCTCAAGTAGACCGACTATTTCCATACTTCCAACTGTCAGTGTTGGAAGGAGAGAGTTGGCAGGGGCTGTGGCCCCCGGGGTCCTCAGAGAGATGATCGGGATATAAACCTCAGCTCAACCCTCCAGGCTAGATTCACTAGCTGGCTAAAGTGGATTTCAGAGGAGAATTAGGGCCTCCTAATCCCCTTTGTCACCGCTTCATGCGATTCTCTACGAGAAGACAATGACTTAATTTCCAAAAGAAAAGAGGGATGGGTTTGCTCGTTAAATTAAATAGCAATCCTGTTGGTTTTGATTATGCTTTGTCTTTAAATATCAGAGAAATTGTGTGGTATTATTTCTGAGAGCATTATTAAGCTTTATAACTCAGTTGCTGCTTTTTGGACCAATCCAAACATAACAAAACATGAGGAAGCAAAACAAACAGATTAAGACAAATATAACTAATTATATTTAAATCTATTTAAATTTTCCATACAGGATTTTCAAAATGATTTCTCCCAGCTCTCAAATATCAAATGCCTCCTAATGCTTGCCACTTCTTTTGAAGGACCATAAGTGCAATCCAAACATCACAAAACGTGAGGAAGAAAAAACAAAAAAAGGACCGAGAAAGGAAAAGAAAAGGACGGCTGATTCAACATTTCAAATCTTGACTTGTCCTGTCCAAACAGGAGGACAGGAGTTGATGCAGGACCCACATCTCTCTCACTCCCATGGTCTACGTATTTAGGCGTAGCCTCGCACTACAGTCTCCTTAACTTCTGTCCCTGGGCTCAACCCACAGAGGGGCTGGGGGCCTGGGAGAGGCCCGGCGGAGGGGCCGGGGGCCTGGGAGAGGCCCGGCGGAGGGGCCGGGGGCCTGGGAGAGGCCCGGCGGAGGGGCTGGGTGAGTCTGACTTCAGTAATCCCATCTCATCCAGGCCTGATTGAGAGGAGATCCAGCGTGTCTCTGTGCATCGCATACCCTGTTTAGCTGCCATACGCATTAATGCCAGTCATGCATGGGGTACAATCAGAGCCTGCTGTTCTAATCCTACCCCCACGTCCCCCGCACGCCCCAAAAGTGTACATACATACAAAGTAACTTTGCTCGTACACTGGGAGGGATAAATGAAGGAGGGGGGCATTAGGAAGGGGCTCACAGACAGGACATAGTGCGTGAGATATGCAGCCCCTGCTGTCTGACTGCTAATGAAGATGACAATAAGTCAGAATGGTTGATGTACAAAAAAGCGGGCACGCACACACCCACACAGACACAAACAAACACATTGCCAGCAAGGTGACTTTGCAATCAGCTAGTTATGATTCCAGAGCGGAGTGGCAGTCTTGTGCGTTTGTGTCCCTCTGTCAGGGGAGCTGAGCAGGGAGGACAGGCCGTATTAGAGGATGTTTGTCTGCCGTGTTTCCTGCCGTCGCTCTGTCACACCGGCTCAGGATCAGAGCGCCTGACAGAGGCACACTGACGGCTGCTCTGTCACATCAGCTGTTTTTTCCAGCAGCTGAGTGAGAGGGAGGCAAGTGTGTGTGTGTGTGTGTGTGTGTGTGTGTGTGTGTGTGTGTGTGTGTGTGTGTGTGTGTGTGTGTGCGTGGGTGTGTGTGTGTATGCGTTTGTGTGTGTGTTTGTTTGTGCGTATGTGCGTGTACTTCTCGGTATGAGTGGACCAGCACGTAAGGACATGTCAGTCTTTTCACTACGTTATGCATGAGTGCTTGTTTGTTTGTGCTTGTGCATCACCGGCCACCATACATCCATACTCTGGCTTCGGTCCTGCGATGTCACACGGCTCCACCCTGATCAGGCATTCAGGAGCTCTCCTTCCCCCCCCCCCCCCCCCCCCCCCCTGCAGAATGCCAGAGCGGGGGGGGACGGGCAGGTGTTGGGTATGGCCCAGGGCTCCAGACCGATGAGGACAGACACCGGCGTAACGAGCGGCAGACGCTGGGGTGGAACACTGCAGAGGACCCTCGTGCGGAAACCAGGGGCCACTACTGATCCTCCAGCACTTCATGGGTTATTCAAAGAGCTCGGCTTACAATTGCCCACTTGCTCGCGCACACACACACGCACTCACGTGCACACACATTATACACAGGCACGCACACACACTTTAAATCTCCTCTGGGTCCACACACACAGTCCCAGATCCATAAGCTCTGAAGGGAATGGATTGGCAGCACGAGGTCTTTTTCATTTCCATGAGAAAGTAAGAGGGTGGTACTAAAGACTGGGGGAAACCACTGGGGAGAAGCTAATTCTGAGGACAGAATTAGCTTCTGCAAATACACCGAACCCCGTAGAGAGGTTGCATCCTATCTGGAAAACAAAAGACATTTCCAACAGAACCTACTAGAACCCCAGAGAGAGAAGAAGGGGCCCTCTTCACTTGAGCAGGAAACGGATGAAGAAGGACGAGTCAGGGCGTTATGAGAAACCGTGCAAACGCCCTCTTTCCTGTGGGATACGCAGGAAGCACCAAAACCCACATGTTCAGTCTACGTCTAACCCACGTATAGACAATTATTGGCCCTACAATGGTCCCTTGATAACAGCTAGCATTGGCAGCCTACTTAGTAAAGCACATATCTCTGTGGGATCTAGAGAGTATAATTAGACATTGTGTATGAACCATAGAGGGAATGAGTAATTTAGATGGGATAAGATGGAGCACCAACTCTTGGCGCTCACACCCTATAATAATAGCATTCATGGAGTGGTTTTTAACAATGCATGAGTAATTTTTTATTCTTTGAATTAGCCTGATTCCGTAAGAAGCGATTTTTGGGGGGACAGTGAGTACTGATTAAAAGTCTAGCACATAATGAGCAGTCGTCTGGTGTCATATTCACAACCTATGGAATATATGAGACGTCGTCACAAATACATTTAAAAGTGGTGTAGTGGAGTGCTATCCATGATTACTGGGATTCATGAAGTACCAGACCTTTCATCAAACTCATTCACTTCCTGTGTTGAGGATATGATCTATTTCAGCCCCGACCAGACCCCACTGCAGCAAACTAAAATGTTTGCTGCAGTGGGATCTGGATTAGCTACATGTTAGCTACATGTTGAACCTATTGAGCTAAGAGATGAAAGGGTCACAAGCAGCCAGGAAATCAATCCTGAGTTGAGAATCTGCCAGGGGTTCATTTCAAGGTCACTCTGCTGTCTGGCAAAATAAACTGTTAAAATTCAAGAGAGCATTGGAGAGCTTCTCCATTCATCATCGGTAACCCTCGACCGGCCCAGTCGACAGGCAGGGTTCGTACTTGGAAAGGCTTGCAGACAGCGTAGGTTTATATCTAAGATGTGTTTTGAGGACGGTGTGCTACTTAGAGGGCAGCCTCACTCCACCGGAGATGTCCCAGAAAACCAGTCGAGCCCAACCCTATGTCAGAATAGGTACAGGATGAACTGAACCTTCATAAAATGCACACAAATTCACCCACTCTCTTTATCCACTACACCTGGTTCATGAGAGGATAGTGAAGCCCCCCTTCTCCCCCTCCCTCCATGGGTGTTCCATAGGGAGACAGAAGACAGAGTCAGGCGTCGAGCCAGAGCCCAAACCTGCTGCTCTCTCTCACTTCTCTCTCCCTATCCATCACTGACTCTTCCTCTCCATCCATCCCTCTCTCTCTCTCTCTCTCACTCTCTCACTCTCACCCTGTATCTCTCTCTCCCTCTCCTGCTTGTCTCTTTGTCTTTTGTCACCTTCCTGCATCTCTTTCTCCCCATGTATCCCTCTTCATCTTTTTCTCTCCCCCCATTACCTGTCGTAACAGCTCCTAAAGCACCACAGAGTACCTCAGAACGACCCTTAAAAATAGTCACGAGAAAATAGTCTCTCATGAAATATCACAGTCCCTAAAGATCCACAGCCTGGCTTAACTTCCAAAAAGTAAAAGCCACAATAAAAATAATAAACCCAACATGATTTCCTCAATATCTTGATCTTATCTTGAGTTTATAACACTGGAATAAAATGGATTCTAAAACAGGCCATGACCTTGTGCTGCAGTGTGATTCGCCAGTTCGCTTGTACACTAATGAGAGGAATGAGGGTGAGAGGTGTTCAGACTTCTAGTTAGTCATCTTTCACTACCCTCTCATGGGCTCTCAGGCGCAGCTCCGCAACAGGGACCAAGGAAGTGGAGCAGGCTGCAGCTGGTGACAGAGGCTCTGCTGTGTGTTTACCCAGACAACAGCCTCTCTGTCTCCTGCACCCATCGCTGGCCCTCTCATCTCCTCCTCCTCAGTCCTCCTCCTCCTCTTCCTCCTCTCTTCTCCTCTCTCTGCAGTTGAGGAGAAAACTCAGGAGATTATCACGAGTGTGTGTTTTTCGATTGTGCATGCCCCTCTGTCCTGACTCTAGCCTCACTCAGTCATTCTCTTTCCCTTCCCTCCCTGACTTTTTCGACCTTCGTTCTCTGGCCTCCCGTCGTTTTCTCCATCTCCCATTCTTTACGCTCTCTCTCTATTCCTCTCTCCCTTTCTCACACGCGCGCGCCGCTCACGGTCTCTCTTTCAGACATTCTCTCTCCTCAGCCCACCCTGTCCAACTTTGTCTCCACTCCTTCTCTAACTTTCTCTCTCTCTCCTCATCCTTCCCCCCCCCTCCTCTCTCCCTCTCCTGTAAACTTTGATAATGAGGGAGAGTGTGGTCTTGCTTCTATCCCCTCGCCTCTCTGTTGGAGCGAGCTGCTCCCTCGTCCCGATACAGCTTAAATCCTCCAGCACAGCCGCGGCGTCTCTGCTGCGACTCACTGGGCCGGAATAAATCCAGGAGCCGGCGGTCTTGCCTCTGAATGGACCCAACCCCCCGAAACCAAGTCGGGAACAAAACCCCGCACCAATCCAGCAGCAATGAACCCTAAAGCCGTCCTCCAGGAGGTACAGCCCCCCCCTCCACGCCTTACCCCCGACTTCAGCTGCCTAATCGGCCAGAAAAAGCTTGTGCCCCCCTCCCGGTTCAATCAACATCCCCACGCTACCCCTCCACCACTACCCGGAATTTCACATGCCAGCGATTTCTGTTTTTCATAACATGAAGGGTTAGGGCAATCACCCAGAATAGGTTTTCCTCACAGCATATTTGACAAGTCAACATCATTAGGGCCAACAGTCAAAGTAACCAGCTTTCAGCCAGGCATACCTATTCATAAGATCCCTACAGCCAAACGTACAAGTCTGAAAGAAATGCAGTATTCCATTTTCCGACGGACTAGGCTTAGCATGCCCTCCCTAGTGCACACAGCTTCTCCACCGGTAGTAAATCTCCTTTGCAGTGCTGCCTCTCAGCAATTACAAGAGTTTTTATTCATGCCCCTGGCTAGGTCAATCCACATGCCATTCCTTTGGTGTGCACCTTCCCTGGATCAATCCCCTTTTCATGATGTTCCACTCCAGTGGCTCTCCTCCAGCTCCAGCTACCCCACAGCCCAAACTGCCATTCCATACCCCTCTCCCCCAGCAGATAGGCGGGCACTCAGGCCTTCTGACCTCCAGTCCTCCCAGTGTAGTAAAGCTCCAGAATCTTTCCAGTCTTCTTCCAGGGTGTGCTGCAGGTCAGGCCTGAGCGAGGGAGCCTGCTTGCTGGGTGTCCTGCTCCCTGTGGTGACCCTGTCTGACAAACACACCCCTGGAGACCGTGGTCTGTATGTGATGTGCATGTTATTTCCACGTGTACACCCTCTGAGTGGACCTGAGTGAATTAATTTGCTGTTGTGTGCCGACTCATAACACTGTACAATTTGTTTCCTCATTTTACGACCAGAGGTGCTGTAGTAAGCATTCCCGTGGTGAGTGGGGGGGGTGTAGTTCAAATGTGTCTCCGACCCAATTAACAACAAACAAAATCTAGTAAATTAGGTGGGAGAGTGCTGAGGTAAGGATTTACTATAAAGCCCACTCCAAAAAACTAGCAGCCCCAGGTAAAGTGAGGATAGGAGAAGTGGAGGAAAGCAGCCTGCTGGGTTCCGGTACTGAACTCCTAGTGGCTCAAGCAGGCACAGTCCCATGCACAGCGGAAGCAGCCAACCACACCCAACCTTGTGTTAATGACTCCTTAAATACAGCCTCTCTCTCTCGCTCTCTCTCTCTCGCTCTCTCTCTCTCTCTCTCTGCCCTCTCATCTATCTCCTCTCCAATTTCTCCTCTGACGCTCTTTTCACCTCATCACTCCCTTCTTTCTCCATGTCCACCCTCTCTCTCTCCACACTAATTCCACCCCTCTCTCATCTCTCCTTCTCCCTCATGCTTTCCCTCTCTCTCCATCCACACTAATACCCTCTCTCATTTTCTCTCTCTTTCCCCTTCCTCTCTCTCCCCTGCCTCCTCTGATCACTCTACCCTGGCATATAATCCCTCTCCAGCTGATTCTTAATTAAACACAGTCGACACATGGGCCCCATGATGTTGTTCCGGCCAGAGGAGGTAAAAAAGGACGCCCAGATTGATGTCTAAGAGGGTTAAGCAGCTTGTTACTCAAGTCTTCTCTTCCTGTCGCTGAGGAGAGGGGGAGAAAAAAAAAAACTTGACACTCTTGACAGTAACCCTAATCTGCATTCCCAATTAATCCTTCCCGCCACACATACACACACACACCAAATCTCATTGTTCCTTCCTCCACAATAGACATTTGGCCATCCCCAGTAGGATCGGGGTTCAAACTTCAGCTACGCATCTGTCTCTCGCTTTCCCTTCAACCCCTTCGCTTTCTCTCTCTCGCTCTCTCTCTCTCTCTCAACACCCCCCCCACCCCGTCTCTTTCTTTCTCTCCATTTCTTAGTTTCTCTATCTTCCGCCTCTCCCTGATTGGCAACTTTAAGTATGAGCAAGTTTTACAGTGCAGTAAAGAAGTGGGTGACAGCGTTGGCAGAGTGGATGAGGGGGATGTGAGAGGGAGGAGGGTGGTGGGGGGGGGGGGGGAGTATGCAGATATGAAAACAATTCCTAACCTACTTTTCCGTGCATATGATTACACACGTCTGGGACGGGGAACAATACCCAGTGGGCGTGGCCGGCAGACTTCCAGGCTACCTTATTTATGTGGGAATTGTCCCTGAAGAGTGACAGTGACAAACATGTCACGCATTACTCCCTGGCATCCCTTTTCCTGGCAGCGGCTCGCAAAACCTCCCTCCCCTCTGGGATTCCATGAGGTTTCTCTCTCCACTCGTGTAATAGGCTACCGCTAATGTGCCTTTCTATATTTATATACTGTTATTGGGTACATGACTTTCATATAAATAGATCCGAAAGGGGCGGGGATGACTAGACCTTAACAAACACGAAATACAAAAACGTGTCCTCCGCCTTCTCTTCCTCCTCCTCGTTGGACCGGGCGAGGGACACACCAGTGGAACCAGGGCTAGCTACACGGCTCCAACTAGATGACATGTTCAGCTTCTCAGCTTCATGTGCCTGATATATTAGCATTGGCACCGACTACTCCCCTCGAAATAGAACAAGTAAAAACAAGCTACTGGTTCAGCCAGTTCCTTTGATTGAATTACCCGTTTTAAGCAGGCCCCTTTTTCTAGGTCACCCTACAAAGGTCACGAGCGACCTTTGTAGGGTGCGGAGCGTCGAGCGAAGACAAGCGCAATAGGCCTGCTATTGTGTCTGAGGTGACCTCATCCCTTTCGTCTGGGCGGCCTCATCTGGATATTATCTGTGGTGTCTCACTCCGTCCTGGTCACAACACCATCTGTGCAGACAGCAGCAATGCTGGGGCTCAGACACCCGGGATGCCAGGATTAGGGTTAGAGGCCGCGAGGGCGCGGGGGCACATGTGCTGGGGGTCGGGGAGGGGCAGGCGGGGGGCCGGGCGAGGTGGTGGGGTGGGGGTGGGTGTGTGTGTGTGGGGGGGGGGGGGGGGGGGGTCTGGGAACTTCGACCTCTCCTCTCTTACGAAACCTATTTATGGCATGCTGACTCTGAGCTGGGAGATCAAGGAGGAAAGGGAAAGAGGGGCTTGGAGGAAGATAGCGAGCGCCAGCTGATTTCCGAGCTGTTCCCTGACAGCTTGTCCGGCTGTAATCGATAGCCTCTCCTCCTCCTTGTCCTCCATAAGTCTCTGTCCTCTCTCTCTTTCTCCCTCTCACACCCTCCCTCTATCTCTGTCTGACACACTCCGTCTCTCTCTCTCTCTCTCTCTCTCTCTCTGTCTCTCTCTCTCACACTCCGTCTCTCTCTCTCTCTCTCTCTCTCTCTCTCTCTCTCTGTCTCTCTCTCTCTCTCACTCTCTGACAAGCTCTCATTCTCCCACTGTGAAACTACTGACACCTACACACCTGAAAAGCTGAAAGCCCTCATGTCTGGGGACTGCGACAGATGCTTATTACTGTGAATCAATGTCCCTCCGTCGCTGCGATCACATGCATATCAAATCACCTCCAGGCTACCTTCTCCATCCTCCCTGGTAATGCATCACAACAACAAACCGAGGGCTGCTTGGATTCCTCCCAGAATCCTTGGCGTGTGTGTTCCATAGGAAATCATGAATGCAAACATGCCCAGGGTCGGGGACGGTTCATTTGTATGCAGGTGAGGGCGCAGCGCGGTCTAAAAGTGAGGCCCCCTGCGTTCCCTAAGCATCCTGGCGCAGGGGCCAGAGAGCTTCACCCTCTGCTGATGGAGGTGCGACGGGAGGCAAACACAGCAGCTGTTGTCCCAGGTGCCGTTCCGCGCGTACCTGCCAAAACATCGTCCTTTTTCTGACTCAGAGCCAAGCGGGCCCCTCTGCGCTGAATAAAAGACAGAAGGAAGGAGGGAGTGTGTGTGTGCGTGAGCGCGTGCGTGTGCCTGTGTGTGTTTGGAGATGGTAAAAAGTGTAGGCAGGAGGAAGTAACTACAAAAAAGAGAGAGAGAAAGTGAGAGGGATGATGTGGGAGGAGGAGTAGAGACCCCCCTGTGAGTTTCCCTGTGGTGACAAGAAGTCGCACAGGTGTTGCTGCTCACACTGCATTGCCCCCGGTGATGTGGGGAGGGAATGGGGGAGGGGGGGGGGGTGTTCAAACTTCACCTTCAGCAGGCTGGGCTGATGCAGGAACAGCCACTGCTGTGACCTTGTTCGCTTCGTACAGGGATAGAGTCCTGGTAGACTTCTTTTTTTTTCAACCCCATAACAATTTTAACTTTTCTCTTCCACTTTAATATCTCTGGCGTTGCAGTGGGACTTGGAACGCCCCCAGTTAGATAAGTTCAAACGCCTCCTTTGTACTGTGTAATATCTCTTCATCAGTGATGGGAGTTCAGCTGAGGCCCAGCAGGTTGGCTCTTATCATTGAGGGTTGCTTTTTAAGGTCAAACACGGGACCGGGGTCTTTACATTAAATGAGGGCTGACAGTTCATCTCCAAACCCAAGTTTATCAGGACTATATGACTGACCTTCGACACTAATGAGACTGGGGATTGTGAACTTAATATGCAGTGGAAAGGAAGAGGGAAATACAGAAAGATAAAGAGAGGAAGATGGGAGGGAGGGGAGAGTAGCGGAGGGAGGGAGGAATGATAAGAAATAGCTAGCGGCATATGGACACTATTTAGCCCAAAGCTGAGGCAGAGAGGCGAGCCAAGGCAAATGTGTTTCTGTGTGTGTGTGTGTGTGTGTGTGTGTGTGTGTGTGTGTGTGTGTGTGTGTGTGTGTGTGTGTGTGTGTGTGTGTGTGTGTGTGTGTGTGTGTGTGTGTGCGTGTGTGAGGGCGGGGGGCTGTTATTCTGCAGCCTGGCCCAACTGTCATCTCCATCTTAAATGACATTCCCTGTCAGAGCTGCCAGAACCACCGCGCGGCTGAACTTCGACCCGACTGCTGATCCTGTTGCCATGGTTATGTCATTCTGTAGCAGAAATAGGCCGACGCCATTTCCTACTAAACCGCCACCAGTCTTTCACCGTCATGGCTCAGCGTGGACGGGTCCAACTCGCTGGCAGACATTTGGGGGGATCGCTGGGGGCAGGTGTCTAAGCAGAAAGTAAACACACCTTTGGTGAAGGTCCATCAAGGAATATTCATTGTGAAAATTCATGGGTGTCTGTCCAAGGCAGAGATACATCTCCACTGTGATGGACAAAGCTGACAGAGGGGACACACATCACATCAGACCTGCCTCTGACTAGCTCTCCTCAGGTAGCGTGCTAAGTCACATTGTCACAGTCACCCCAGATAAACAAGACACAAGCACATCACACACCTGACTTCCCGCAAACGAATTTCACTGCGAGAATAATCATATTCTATTTGGCCAAATGAATCAATCCCATAAAATGGGAGTTTTCCCAGACACAGGTTTTCTGTTTTCCTTTGTTTTTCTGCATTGGTTTGGCAGCCATAGACACGACATGGGCTCATCGATTTGACACTTTGCCAGGTCACTTTGAAATGATTACTCACAAAGGAAGGTGTTTACAGGAGTATAGTGAAGATGGGGCAGAAAGACCAGACAGAAGAGTGAGACAGGGTCTGTCACCTACACTCTAACCTTCCTGAGACTTGCTGGAAAGTTTAGACAGTGGTGTCATCTATTCAGTCTTCCAGCTACCAGTTTCTCCATTGCCAAGGCAGCGACAGGGGGCAGCCAATATCCGTGGGCTTGCACTTGTACATTAAGCGCTGCTCTGCATAACTGTCGCAGAACAAACTGTGGTTGAGGGATATATCCTCCTCTTTTAGAACAGACAATTCATCACAGACACGCCTAATGTATTCGCTCTTTTCACCACAATCCCTGATTCTTCCCAAGCCGTCCCACAAACTTTCAAAAAGGAAACCAAAAGAGCGAGGCAACAATTACAACAGTGTTTAAAGCCTACAAGGCGGTTGTACTCATGAAATGAGACACTTGGGAACGAGAAATCCATGACGTCCATGGCAATTAGGAGACGCGTGTTCTCCTGATTATTAAGTTGATTACCGTGTTGGCATTTGCCTCAAGCTCTAAGTGAACATGTCAACAACAGAGAAGTTAACTGAAGTGTCTCAGTATGTTAGGAGAACTGACAGGAAAGTGCGAACCTTGCTGGCACCGAGCCAGATGTCTAATAATGGCTTGTCGGTGCTGAGGGAGAAGCAACACATTGGTACCACCTGGAGAAGTGAAATGACAGCTGATGGGCCCCCGCCCCTCTTTTCCCCAGGAGGCCCGGTGGGTCTGGGGCAGGCGGTGTGGCAGTGCTGTCAGCTTCCTCAAAGAGCCTGGCGCTGATGGGCAGACACGCCGCTGTGACACGAGCAGAAGCGGTCCTGGACGATCAGCGTCAGAAAGCGTGGAACGTGGTGCTGCGGAATGCTGAGATGGCGATCTTGACAACCACGCCCGTTGCCAGGGTCACTGGTGACACGATGTCTCCAACACTGTGCTAGCACTGAGGGGAGTTTGGCTCCCTGCACAAAGTTGCCTCGCTGAGGCATAATCCGTTTGTAAACACACATAAACTTTTGAACGAGTAAACAAAGATGAGCAAGTGATTTATTACAGAAGGATACCATTTGGTTCTGAAAAGGGCATCCACAAAAAGTTTCTTCAGAAAAGAGAATTTGCTTCTTCATGGAGAAAAAGTCACCAAACATCAAGACTTATATTTGAATGCAGAGAATGGGCAGAGGACCGCCGGGGAATGGGAGAACGCAGCATTTAAATTGAGACAGAAAGAATAAAGAACCTTGGGGGCAGCAGCGCCTTGCACCATCTCACCCAGCACTGCAAAAATAAGTTGATCTCCCTCAGAGAAAATAAACTCCACTACAAAAACATCTAGCTTTACAAGCCAAGACAGGAGGAAATTAATTTAATCTAAAAACCAAACATATACATCTATATTTTGTGACCGGCACTGAAATCATTTAAAATGTATATATGCAGACTAGAGGTATGAAAGCTTGCCAAGTACCTTGGTAGCTTACTGTATTTCTAAAAGTAATTACTTTTTAGGCCACCGGGGTCTTCAACTACATTAATTATGTAAATGAAATTATTCAACTCAAAATTCAAAAAGCTCATACAAGAGATGAAAGATAAATACTTTATCTACATTACATACGTGATGACTACCTGAGGATTATCATAGGTAGAGGTATTTTGTCGTTTTTGGGAGGACTGATTATGACTGTTATACATGTTATACATGGTATTTGTTAAATGTATTAACTGTAAGAGATTAAAATAACTATTATGATTAAAATGTGGGTCAAACTATGGGTAGGCTGCTCTCACTATGTATGTGAATCACTACGCAACTTTTGGCTGTACTAATTCGTAGTCTACTGTATTTTCCCTAAACCAAACATGTCTGTTAATCCTAACTGTTTGTTGTTCCCTATCACTGCTACCGCTCATACATACATCATCGTGTGTGCACAGTCTGTTGGTTGACTTTCTATTGGATGTCACCGCACAGGACATTGTACCCCCCCTTACCCCCTGCGTCCCTGTTCCAACGCCTACGTTCTCGTAACACTGTACCCTCCTCTCTTCACCCCACCCCTACTCACCCCCACTACCCCAAATCACAGACACGCTGTGTTTTAGGGCAGCAGAGAAGTGGGCTCATTTCCAGCCAGTTCGGATTAAATTACCTTCCTGGTCCACTTACTCAGGGACCAGCTAATAGGGATGAGGGTTGGGGGGTCAGTCATGGGGTGCACTACAGGCTTGGATGAACCTCATAAAGATACCAGAAGAGATTCTTAAAACACCACACGACACTGCCTACATTCCACCTGGTTTATATAATAGGTGCCACTTTAAAAAAGGATCTGCATTGCTAATGAGAAAGTTAAGGTAGGCTACAGTGTGGGTTCCAACATCCACATGCATTAACATGAACTGCTTGAGTGGGAGTCAATTGAACAACTGTTCAGAATAACGTTCTTGGTTGCAGAAAGAGATACCCACTGCCAGAGTATTTATAACACTCACAACCCTCACCCAAGGGAACAGCCGACATATCTGGGTTTGAACATAATCGTAAGAGAAACAAATACTATGACAGCGTTAAGGACAACTCAAGTTTTACATTCTCGCGTGAGAACGTTAGTCAGAGCAGGAGTGTCGCTAAAGGCTACAGTAGGCTGTCTTTCTGAGCACGACATAGCCTCCGTATGTCCCAAGGGAAATGAAAGATACAGGTCTAAAGTTGCTTAAAATCCGTGAACCTGTCTCTGCAAGATTGAACACTGACAAAGGATTTGCATTGGGTTTCATGACGGTGAAACTGATGCGAGAGGCGTGCAATGCCATTTTTCTCAAAAGAACTAGAAAGATGAAAACTGTTTTCCGTTTTATTTACAACCACTTAGCCACCACACATGCCACCATTTAGGATAATTTCACACCACAACAAAATAAATGTCAAATAATGCTATCCCCCATTTGCTTACTAAGTGAGAGTGAATGTGTCAGACAGAGAGAGTGAGGTAGAAAGGGAGAGAGAGAAAGGGAGAATATGCTCTACAATAGAATCGGGCGTGCTGTTGGGTTAGTGAAAATGAGTAATACAAAAATTCAAATACTTTTTCATCATGCTTAATTTCTATTTCAAAATTAGCCAACAGAAAAAAAAGAATAAGCACTGAACGTCTGTTGATGCAGTATAGGCATAATATAAAATAAAAATGTGCCTATAAAGTTTTGATATTATTAGTAGATAACTTAACTAAAAAATTACAAGCCAAAAGATGTTCACTAACTTAAAAGACCCAATGTCGTGGGGATCAACTTTATAAGGCAAATCCCCAAACGACTTTCCGGGCGATCAGTCTGCTCAATCAAATTATATTCCGATGACACTACATCTTAGTTTTGTCTCAACATACAAGCAGTAAAACACGGCAGCTACAGAGTATCCGAAAGTGTTTTCCAACGTAAATAGCGTTAAAAAGAATATTGCAATACCAGTGCATTTACACAGGTGCGCAGTGGTTGGCCCCGCACAACAACGGTATTTACCTGTTGGCCCTTCCATATTATCGGCGTAGATCCGAACGACAAGCATCAGCAGAAATGCTCCGGTATTCATTTTGACGTTTTAGTCCAGCTCAATTATCGGATGAAATCCTACAAACTCCGACAAGACTGCAGAGAAGTTAGACGCCCGACCCCTTTCATTGCTGAATTCCAGCTGAAGCACTGTTGGTCCCGTACCCTCCACGTGAAACACAGAGGCAAATTTGAGCCGCTCCAGCTGACGTAAGGGCAAAGAATTCAAAAAGAGCTTTTACTGTAATGCCACACTTACTTTGCACTAAAGCAAGGATGGGCGCTTGCTTACAGGCCCACGGCGCCCCCAGGTGGGGATTCTAAAAACAGCCCATTGTTGAGTAGTCGTGGATAAGACAGAAATTGAACTCCGGAACATTTTACTCTGGAAAAGAAAGTGCCTATGATACGAAAGCATGTGTGTTTGAATAATATCGTGAACGTTAACATATTGGGGTGCAGTTTGTGTCTCCCTTTTTTTCTGTGACTGTCTATTTATCAACTCATCTAATTTCATCATCTGCAGGTCTCAGTCAGACATACATACATTAGAATCAGAATCAGAATGGGATTTATTCGCCATGAAAGTTTGCACAGACAAGGAATTTGCTTTGGCAGGAAGGTGCACACAATAAACATATAGGAACCTAACATTTAAATATGTGGACTATCTATACTAAGGGTACATAGACTAGCAGTAGTAAGTGGAATTAGAATTAAATAAAATATATAGTACTGCTAGCAATTTACATACAGACAGACAGAAAGACAGACAGACAGACAGACAGACAGATAGGTAGATAGATAGATAGATAGATAGATAGATAGATAGATAGATAGATAGATAGATAGATAGATAGATCTGCCACCAGTTTATGGACAGGGATGGTGGGTCTTGGCAGCTGGCTTGAGTGCAGACAGATTTGCAAACATTACGTTTGATGTTGTAAAACACAGGAAGTTATCTTAGCAATTTTGAAGCAGAGTGTGAAGATAAGATGGTTTTGATTTAAGAAAGCATTTACTTTGTGTTCTTCGTCTTTGTTGCCTTCACTGTGGAGGACCATTGAGTGTGTGGAATGCAAATCAAGCAGTTTGTTTTAAGACAAACAAATCAGAAATGTTTTTCTATCCCATTTTTCATGCACTGACATTATCAGCTAGCATTTATTTAATTAAGAAAGCATCAGCATATGGCAACATATGTAGGATCCTAGCAGAAAAACTAACTATAAAAGCGAAGTAAAATGCAGTTACCAATTGGACACTGAATGAGAAAGAGCCTTACCCAAGAAGTTTGGATACAAAGTGACAAAGTTCTCCAGAGAATGCTGGGGCTTTCTTTATGTGCAGGCAGGGCATGACTCACAAACATTTTCAGCATGGCAACATGCTTCTCACAAACATTCTCACAAACATTACCATAGATATGAGTGTAAATGAAAGATCAGGACATTGTATGCAGGGTTATTCTTATTTACATTTACATGTACTTAATTACTTAATTAGCTGCAGGCAATGTATAAACGATGATAATAGTCAATTAATTCTTAATAACCTTGAGGCAGAAAACAAACAGAATAAAATAATGCTTGCCAAATCTCAGAAATCATTTATCTACAAGTGCAATTATGTTGTTGTAATTCTATCCAAATCAATTTTACAACAAATATGGGTTGCTACAACAAATTTGTTAAGATCGCCAAGGTCATGCAATTCCTTTGTGCTTTACTTTTCGTTTTTAATTAAATGTCATCTTTCAGCAGCAAGCTGGAGCCTAAGGGCATACGAAAAGAAAGTAACTGCCAGCAACATCACTGCTTATGCTCAGTATATCTGCGCTCTCTGAGTCTGCAAAGAATGTGAGGGGAAAAACAGCCCCTGGCAAAGGACCGGGTGTCAGAGGACAGTGCAGTGACAGTGCAAAGTGAGGTGGAGCCGAGTAAAAGTCTGTGGAGAGGTGAGACAGTGGAGGAGCACTATCAGCAATAGTCACACCGAAATACTGATATGGGACATTTTGCTGTGTCTGGGAGGCCCACGTGTCCCCCAGTCCCCCTTCCCCTGTCAGCAGAGCTGAGAGAACAGGGAGGGAGGGAGGTGGGTGGGTCGGGGCACTGGGCTGCGTTCTGCATCTCAATGCAAACCAGGCGCGTCGGCCTGTCAGACCGAGGAGCCATCTCTCTCTGGCTGACACCCGTGCCGCCCTGCTGCTTCCCCCCTCGTCAGCATTTATTTTCATATCCAGAAGAACGGAGACTTGTCAGAATCTGGGCAAGGCTGCCACCCACATCTTCCTTTTAATCTGTGTCTCCCCACGTAGGCAAACATCACAATATACACACTGGAAAGACACACAAGCACACAAACTTTTCTCCCACCCACACACACACACACATATACACACACACACATCTTCCCCAAAACACACAAGCATGCATAAACAGACAACTGTTACTCCCATTGTTCGAATTGGCAGAAGGTACTGCGTGATTCCAGCCCAACTTCAGCACACAGAAATCCTCAGCCCCCACACTAGTTTAGAAACATACACAGCAAGAAATGTTTCAAATGTCAAACGTTCACCTGAATCATCCACCGTGTGGGGATTAGGAGCTTAAGTCTCCTAATGCCAGGGACTTCTGGTCTTATGTCAGACAATTTCAAGCTGGCTCGGCTTTGTAGAAGCAGGAGAGGCCAGAAACTCTCACCCACCCTGATGACATGAGTTGGATATTTCTTTCTATCCCGGGTTCCTCCCCTCGCTTGCGCGGCGTAATCACAGTGTGAGATGGTACTCTGAGCCATGCAGTTCTCATCAGCGCCGAGCAATTACATGTGACCCTAGGGGGCCTCGATAAAAACATGCAGAGAATGAACTTAGCATCACCTGGTGATGGAGGGAGGCGACAACAGGTCCATATTAAACAGGTACCGGGCCATGGAGCTCAGACTGGGGGGGGGAATACAGATATCTCCTCAGCCAGCTCAGTCTACCCAGCTACCTGGGTCCAGGGAGCCCTCCAGCAGACTGATAAGCTGTAAAAAGGGGGGGTGTTGATTGTTCCTCTTTGCCTTATCGTTCTAAGCAGCACCTTGCAGCAAAATTGACCTCATGAGGGAGCAATACCACTAACTATGTTTATTTTACATGATAAGCTTTGGTCCAGGTTCTGCATGCAATGGGGAGGTTGCGAGGGTTACATAGTGCATTGCAATTAGTGGTTATTATAAAACAGCAATCATTAGCAACAGCCACAATTGTGCTTACAGAATAATAATGTAGTGTGTGAATAGCATCCGCACACACCACAAACACACACACCCACATAGAATTCCAACAAGCCAAACTCACTCACCCATTTTCCTTCCAACCAATCAGGTCAGAGTCAAGTCTGATGCGACTTTGTGTTTTGTCAGTTGCTCTAACTTCTTCTTACCCCCCCCTATTCTATCTATGTGCATGTCTACATTATCTAGACCAGCTCCACAAAGCACATAATTTAAAATGATAATTTCCCATTTAAATAGCAAGTTTCTCTCTGTAGAGCGATAACAGTTTATCTCCAACATTTTAACGGAAGAAGTAGGCAAGTCCCGCAGCTCCTCTTTTGAAATCCTCGTCTTAGTCACTCATCTATCTGGTTACTACTCAAACTCCCAACAAAAGCATTCCTTCATTTTTAAACTCTCTCTATCTCTTTCCTGTTTCGGTCTGTCTATCTCTGTCTGTCTGTCTCCCTCTCTCTCTGACTCGGTCTCACTGTCTCTTTCTCTCCTTGTCTCTTTCCTCTTCTCACCCCCCTGCCCCCCCCGGTCTTTGAAGCTTCAGCTCAGAATAACTGTCCATCATCTCTCCAGCACAGCAGCCGTGGCCTTTACATCTCCAACAGTAATACATTCCTCTTAGTCCAGGGCTCGTTTGGCCCCCAACCTCTCAAAGTCCCTCATCATCCCCTGCACATTAACTTGAGTGCTTTACTTCCTTTCATTAAATCAGCGTCAGTCGATCAGCGTTAACAAGCTTCCTGTTTGTACATCATACACAGATCAAAATGAGTGCAAAGACCATGCACAGTCTAACAATCTAAAATGTTATTTTGATGTTAAGTTCAACTTCCATGGTGGTCTGCACTTTCTTTGCAGAGTGGATGAGGGGTTCTGAGTCATGGCCATTAAACATCCTACACTGATTTTGTATTCTCTTGTCAGGCTTTTAGTAAAAAAAGATCCACAAAAAATATGCAGATGGCACCACTATATTCAAGCTCAATGAACCAAAGAACATTTTGAATGGCTTTGATTGAATATCTACTAGGCAAGAGATACATGTATTGCAAGTGAGACTGATGTCCATTGTTCGGCTGAACAATATGAGTAAATGACTCAGATTGTTGATTGTGTTTCAAAGATCACATATGTTCAGTTCTGACCCAAGGTTCAAATTTAGAAGAAGAAAAAAACGTTTCTTATTCATTCTTGGTATAGTATCTTTCAAGAATTGTGAGGGTGTCAGGGTCACACGAGAGATAAGCAGAAGAATAATTTAAACCTTCCACCTGGAAAAGGAGGAGGATAGAGGAAGGATAAAATGGAGGGATGAGAAAAGGGATGATTTATGGGGATCAGTCGCAAAAGAAGCTCTAGCCATTCTCTTTGAGAGCGGGCTGCTGTCTATGGCAGAGATAAGAAGAGGGAGATAGGCCGTCGCCATGACAGACAAGGTGACGATCCGTGGCTCAATCGCTCGCCAATCGCCCCGACTGTGTGTAAACAAGAACTCTCCTATCGTCCCTGGTGACTGATAGAGTTCACACCCCTGTCTATCTCTCTAACTCTCTCCCTCTGTCTCTCCCTTCCTGCCTACCTCTCTTCCAGTCTCCTTTTTCCACTTGTCAAACTCCCAATAGTAAATTCACACCCTCTGTCACAAGTAGCTTGACTTGTCTTTGCATGCCAGCATGGCTGGCACAGAATGGCGCAGGGTGGCAGGATACTGCCAGCATTGTGTCCGTTCTCGTCAAAACCCTGGTGATGATTCACCACTGCTTTGGCGAACACAGAAACAAGGTCATCTGAGCCCGATTTACCTCCTCGTGCCCCTGTCATGCTGTTCCAGCTAGTTTGAGTGGGTTCTTTAGCAGGCTACAGTATAACACATGACTCAACACCTCAACTCCCTTTTTTTGCCTCCTAGTCAGTGACAACAAACATGTGCACACTGTATCATCAAGTAGAGTTAATCCTTTTAGGGAATTTGGGATTGTCTGTCTGTGGAAATATGTCCTGCTGTGAAAAATCGAAAAGAAAGCCTTGTGCCAACTGTCACCATGATCGTCTGACGGTTCACTGGCAGTTAAGTCTAAATATTAAAGATGTTTTAAAGTCTGACATTAGACATTTAGAGAGATTTGAAAGGTGACAGCACTGACGTAAAAATATGTATTTTAAAGAAATGGTGTTTCTTCTGCTTATCTTCCCATAGCAACACGACATAACACAATCTCTGGCGTGGGCTGCTTTGAAAAAATGTACCTTCACAAATGTACTGATTTCTTAACGTTTGTATTTATTTCGAATACTCTTTAATCCCAAATAATGTACAGAGAGGGATGTAAAGCTGGGACCTCCAAATGTGAATTCAATCACTCACAACCACTGAGTTATACCCACAAGCAATTTATTTTAAAGAGGGCCGTTTCGATGCATAGCAGTGAGCTATAGCAGAAAGTCAGAGTCAGATGGCTGAGCGGTGAGGGAGTCGGGCTAGTAATCCGAAGGTTGCCAGTTCGATTCCCGGTCATGCCAACTGACGTTGTGTCCTTGGGCAAGGCACTTCACCCTGCTTGCCTCGGGGGAATGTCCCTGTACTTACTGTAAGTCGCTCTGGATAAGAGCGTCTGCTAAATGACTAAATGTAAAGTAGTTCAGTGATTGGGCACGGATGTCGTGCACTAAAGCAGCTTCTCTTTGAAAAGTAGGCTGGTGCAGTTGTTTGGAAAGGTATGACATGTACTTGCTTTATAAAGTATTTATAATCTATTCGGCTGACGCTGTCAAACACCATTCAACCCTCAACGTGACGGCTGACACCGTGACTGACTGTCATCAATCAATCCCAACAGCACGGGGATGGGCTCATTTTACGTGTTTGCCATCACCTCCCCCTGACTCATGGAAGTCACCTGTCAACCCACCCACCTCTCTCTGCTACAGTACTAGCGGCAACAGTCCCTTGTTAAACCAGTACAAAGAATGTCCTTTGGCCCACACAAGGATCTTTTGCTTGTGTGCCAGATGTTTGTGTACCTCGTGTACCTGCGGCTGGTGTGCGTGTAGGCTGTCGGTGTGTGGGCGGATAATATACCGTCCATCTCACATCTGAGAAAGCCAGAAGAAAAAATGGGTTCGAATAAACGACGAGCCACGGCGCCCTGTCGTCACAACTCAGCCTTGATGACAAGGCCTCAGATCAGCGGTTCCACCCATAAGACTGCAGATTACACCACACACCGCAGGAGGCCTGACAGGCCACAACATGGAGATTAAGGTTCAAACAGACAGGCTTTTCCTCCGTATTTATTCTGCCACCATCCTTGACTTCCAGGTAAACCGAAAAATAAAATGCAGGGTGCATATACTTCCCTCTGGTGGTAGAAGGAAGCAAGAACAACACTTGACCAAATAACTTGTTTATTGATATTGAAACACTTTACAAAGTCTGTATGCAAATACCCTCATCTGTTAATTCAAGGCATTGAAAAGCACCCTATTGACCCTAAAGTCAATATTTTAGGTGCGTTTGGGTTAAAAAATACAGAGTTTGTTTTTCCTTTTGATCTAGGGCGTGTCCATATGAGGGTAAACTTGGCTGAACATTAAACATCAGACTGGGACTGACTAACAACAAGTGAGTAGGTCCTTTTCTATCTATGATACTGTGTATATACAATGTGAGGGGAAAAAAATCTGAAATAAACACAATCTAAGGGGGGCAGCGAAGCAGTAAATTGTTTTGTCTAAAACAGAGCTTGCATATTCATTCAAAAACAGTAAAGAAGTAACCTTCAAAAGAAGTAAACAAAATATGTTTGTGAAAAGAAGAAAACAGAGATGACTCCCTCGGTATCGAACAGTGAGTACCTTGAATTCTTTTCTTTTCCATGTCGTGTTAAAAGCGGTGCAGTACAAAGCTGCAAAAGGGGGACTCAGAACACTCTTTTCTAACAAGGGTGTGGGGAGCAAACAGTCGTAATACAGTGTTGCTATGTTCCCAGAAGTAAATCTGTAGTTCTACACACAGTGCAAAAACACATTATAACGTATGCACAACTTGGACAGTGCAATTCCTCTTGACCTCAGATCCACGGTGGTGCTGGGATGCCCCCACCAGGCCAGGACCATGAGAGACAGCCAGCTGTGATCTATCAACCAAACTGCTAACCCTGCCTCGGCCAAGGGCTTTCTGACTAATAGTGCATTCTGGTGTCTTCACGTTGAAGTTGTTCATTTGATTGCATGTAAGATCCTGTGCCTGGCTGCAATGTTATATTGTTTTAGAACAATAATAATAATAAAAATCTACAGAGCTGCAAAACTGAAATAAAGGACACCCCTATGAAGGACCACAGCAAAGAGGCCATCCCAAGCCAAGTCTGAGGCAGCTCCATGCTGTGAGTCTACCAGTGTTCAGTTCATCCCTGCGGTTGTGGGTGGGTGGGGGTAAGGTTTTTTTTCTCATTTATCCTTGTCTTCTACCTGAGTCCCCTCCTCGATCACCATGATACGGAGACCTGACAACTGTCCATTGGCATCCAACTGCAGTCCCTGGACACCCTCTGCCCCGGTCTGGCCCTCCATGTGCCCCTGCGTCTCCTCCGACTCCCCCTCCACCACCTCGCCCTCCCCCCCGGTGACCATGGCCATCTCCATCCCCCCTTGGACCACCATGGTGGCCCCCTCCCCACCAGCCTCCCCAGCCAGCTGCAGCTCCATCACCCCCATGGCCTGCTCTCCAGGAGCCGGGTCTATCTCGATCACCGTGTGTCCTTGGCCCTCGTCCACCTCCCCCTCCTGCACCAGGACCGTCCCGCCCATCACGTCCCCCTCCACGCCCGAGGCCTGCTGGGTCAGCTGCACCAGCTCCATGGGGCTGACCATCGTGCCCAGCTGGCTGGGGTCCTGCATGGTGGTGCCCACCAGAGTGAGCCCGGAGGACGGGTGGAGTGTGAAGGTTTCCGTCTTGCCGTCTGTGCCCCCCACCATGTAGCGGGTGAAGAGCTGGGTGTTGGCAGGGATGGTGTGCAGGGTGACGGTGTTGGGAGACTGGGCCAGGGTGGCGATGGGCAGGCCAGCCATGGTGAAGGGCTGGCCCATGGAGGAGATGGTGATGGGGGAGAGGACCGTGAACTGCTGGGGCTGCAGGGTGGCCGGCTGGGTGACGGTGGAGGTGAGGAGTGCGGTAGAGGCCGGCCGCTGGAGACGGGGCCGTTTGGCCTGCCGTTTGGCGGTGCCCCCTGACGCCTGGCCTACGTTGTTGACGGGCGGCGGGTTGGACAGCAGAACCCTGGCCTGCTGCTGTTTCTTCTGCTCCTCCAACTGCTGCTCCAGATCTGAGCAAATCAGGTTCCAGGATTCACTCGAGAGATGATACACTGCCTGACCTGAGCTAAATTAGCAATGTACTAGCACACATCCCCCCCCCCCCCCCCCCCCCCATCTCCTAGACCTTTAACCGCATGTATCTAGAACAGCCTTCGGGCTGCTGTTGTGTGTTTATTCCATGTTTGCTTCTAAGTCATATTTTTTGGTCATATCAGATAACGGTGATATTGGGAGTGGTGAGTCTAGAGATCAAGCTCTCGGTCTCCTCCCGCCTACTTACTGTCGAGGGTGTGGAGGACCTGTTCCTGGCTCGGGTCCGTTTGCTGCCGGCGTTTCTCCACGATCCGCTTGACGTTGTCGAGCAGGCCGAACACCTGCGCCAGGTTACTGAGCACGGCCACCTCCACCAGACAGGAATCTGAGATCAGTGAACAATCGGTCGAAAAGTCAGTTCGACTGATAACAGCAGCGCGCGGCAAAGGTCAACAGATCAACATCACTGGGAGAAAAAGAAACAAGGGAAACCGTACTGAATGAGAGATGCAGGCATGATGACTCTGAGCCATGATACTTTCCTCAATCTGTCAATAACTTATCAAAGAACATACCTAAATAACTGGCCTCCTTTTTTTTGTTTACATAATGGGAGGTTCAGGCACGGTTATTTGACTAGCAGAGGAATGGTGTAACGGTTCTGATGATGAGCGATTCGGACCACAATGCGGTGTGCCCCGTGCCTCACTGCCGAGGTGTGTAGGGCCACCCACCAGAGTCCTGGACGGCTGCCTGTTCGCTGCGTAGCTGCACGCCCTTCAGCATCTCCAGCAGCTCCGTGCTGATGTTGGTCACCACCTCCCCCATCAGACCCACATCTACAATGCCCTTCCAGAAGTTCAGCGTCTCCTCTGGAAAAACAAAACAGTCGACGGGGGGATTTTTTTGTTGTCGTCACGGTTGCGTCGACGCGGGGAAGGGACGCGCCGAGGGACACCCGGGGGTCACTGAGGGGGTGGGGCATTCTGGGAGCTCACCTGAGATCTCGCTGGTCTCTTTCTTCTCTGCCGCCTCCAGAGCCAGGCTGGCGGAGCTCCATTCCATAGCACCACTCAGGACGTCGGTCCTGTCGTCTCCCAGCGCCACCTGTCCACCGTTTCCCATGACTATCTGTGCTGCAGTTCCGAGAGGGGTAGGGAGGGGCAGATCATTCTGTATATTCATCTGGAGTATCAACTTGTTGTCTCGCAAACCAGTCATGTGTGTGCGTTAGTAGCTACAGGTGTCATGTAACAACTCGAATGCGAGGCTGCATGTAAACGAACAAAAAAAATGTACGGAGTAAAGCTGTATCAGTCATCACATACTTTTTCTTATAGGCTTCAGACTTAAACTGTGCTTAGCGACCACAGTGACCGTGACGGGACTCCTGTGCCCGCCTGGAGGAGTACGGGTGACCGGTCTCACCTTGGGAAGAGGTGGGCGTGCTCACGCCGCTGCCGTCGGGAGGAAACTTGGTGTTGTTGATCAGCAGGTCAAACTTGGTGCTGCGACACGTGTTGGTGCAAAGGCTGCTGTGGTCGTAGAAGTCCAGCTGTCCCGAGTCCATCATTTTTCTGGAGGAGACGGGGCATTTAGACAGGACGACCGGGGGGATCCTTATAGGGGCTCCAGTGAATCGTGACTGATTCTACAGTCAGCCACGGGCTAGGAATATGCCAGAGCTGGCTCCTCACCTGAGCATGACCCCGCCCATCCTGATTGCCCTCTTCCAGTCCTTCAATGTGGCTTTACCAGACATGTGCACAAACTGCTTGGGGCTGATCAGCTGGTCCTCATACTGTAAGAGGAACATGGTCAAGACAGAGGAAGGAGGAAACAACTTGTAATTGCTCGCGTCTCCGTGCGTTAACCCGATCCAGCGTCCTATCAGGCACATACCTTTACACATTTGACATTGATTCCAGGGCATACAAATTTCTTGATCAGCAGAACAGCCTTGCTCTCTCCACATGTGATTGGATATCCCAACTCAACCTCCTCCCCTTCTACTGTGGTTTCGTCTTCAAAGAGAGACAGACGGACACACACACACACATACGGTATTCCAAGAGGAGTAAGCGAAGGAGAAGTAGAGGGAGATAGGCTCTGCAGGTGGGAAACGAAGGATTCGGAATGTGCGTGCTAAGGCTCGAGTTGAACGTGCTGACTAACCAGAGTGCGCTCCAACTGCCACGACAGCTGCTTCTGTCTCTGCAGATTCCTCATCCATCCTGTAAGAGAACACACTGCACATTCATGAAGTGGACCTTCCCTGTGAAGGCCGACTCGCAGCAGTCTGCGTTCAAGGAGTTCAGAGTGCCTTCACTGATTGTCAAATGTGGTTTGTGTGGTAGTAGGCCTACTCATCGCAAATACAACGCCTGAGTACAACGCTCTGGATAAGAGCGTCTGCTAAATGACTAAATGAGTAATACATGAAAAGGGTATCCTCTACATACCCAGGTGTGATTGGTTGGAGCTGCAGGATGACCTGTGTTCTACTGGGGTCATCGGGGTCATCCTCCTCCTCTGTACCCTTCACCATCACAACATCCCCCATGGACACTGTAACCTCTGTGTCTGCCATCTCCTGGCCGCTCCCAGTACACTAACAGGGAGGAACAAAATTCATGGTGACATTGCTTATTAGCTCATTTAAATTCTGCATGTTTTTTATTTTTTTTTACAATTTGCTCAGGCAGTGTGGTCAGTCAACGTTTCATGCAAGACAGAGCTTAGGCAGTGGATGGAATACACACATGGGTATAACCCATCAACATTCTATAGACCTTATATTTTTGATCATGACCTAAACGTTATTATTTGTTCCCCAAGCTAGTTGTGCATGGTAAGATTTTGTCATGGTAGAACAACTCATTGCTATCCTTTCGACGGGATGGTTATCTATCTAGTTATCCAAGTCATCTATTCACTAAGAGCTAGTATGGAATTGTTGCATTTCCAGGCTCTCAGCTGCCTTCCTTTCTTCCTTAGTGTAGCTGCGACATAGCCTCTCATGCTAAACTACTCCATTACAGGCTATAGCAAGGTATATGGAATGTATGAAGCTAGGTAGCAAGACGGCTATAATAAGTGTAACTTCAGCTAAAGCCGGAAGAGCTATTTTCCAGCATTGTTTTGTTTTAATGTTGAGGTTCAACACATAACACGCGATGATTACAGTCGAGATACGGTGAATTGGCGCAAATGAGCAAGCTGTCTCGCAACGCCAAATTAATGTGTTACTGGAAGCTTCGTGATTTAGACTGTCTGGAACAAGACCTGCCGGCTAGCAACCTTTATATTTACGGCGTGACGGTTACGTGCCGCTTGTTTCTGAACTGTACGTCCCTTCGTCGTATGCTTTTTCTTTTCTCCGTTCCCCCTAAAAATGACGTCTCCCAGTGCGGCAGCACGTACAGACAAACAACAGCGCGACGACAGCGTTGCCCCGCCATTCCCAGAGCCTGGCTCTCATCGCTTTACAAAATAGTTTAATTTGATGGAAGATCGACAATCCATCAAGTAATAAATATTTGTCATCGTGAAACGAAAAGATAAGCAATGATAATGTAATCGAAATGATTCTCCTTACCCTATTTACGAAGTCGGGCCCATCCCTACATTCTGAGAAGCCGCTGAGCATGCGCAGTTTGTACGATTACACTTCCTGCACAAATAGTAGTCTAGTTTGCTAGTTAGTAGAGTGCACACGACTTCCAACCTAAACTATCTGTCCCGAAATACATTTCACTAAATGATATGACAAAATAAATACAGGTTTCAAAGGAATCATGATCACAGGTGTTTTGATAACATGTACAACACGAAAGAGATTATATGATGATGATACATTGCCTTCGCAGTCTGGATTATTGAATAATATTCTACAGTATCGTGTGGGGCGCCAGGACTTGTTACGATCACCAGCAGCCCCGTTTCTCAAAAATTATGCTTCCGAAATCTCTTGATATCGATTCCGCAAGAAGAGTGGTATTCCCCCACACTCCCTGTGCCAAACATGGCAGAAGCCCTTTTTAACACTTCGCGGAACATTCCAGTGACTGGATGTGTAGGAACATAGTTACCAGTTACGGTGAGAATGAAAATTGTGCAGTATTTTAATACGTTATTTAACATAAATACTATAATTTAATAATGATAATATGTTTATTTTCAGATCTTTATATACATTTTCATGACAATTAAACATAGTTTTATTTGTAATTCCACACACAAAGCATTGTGGGTAAGATAGTTCGTGCAGACTGCATTTGTTGTATTCTGATTGGTCACCACGATTTGAGCGTCTAAAACTGATCTTTAAATACAGTCTATCTAGCTGTTGTGATGTTTTGTAGCCCACTGTATATTTCAATTACATTTGTTATGTATCATATTTTCTAAATGTCCAATCAAATACATGTAATTAAACCTATATAAGAATTTCGTGAAATATGGCCTACAAAAGAGACCATAATGAGAATATATCATTGAAGTGTTTATAAACTCGTATTTTGATAGGCTACAATAGCCTACTGTCTCAGTGGGAAAAAAAAGAGAATGTCTTAACTTTTTGGGGAGGTCATATTTTGTCCTCGTCCAACTTGACAACAAGCCGTTGGTATGTAGGCTACATGCCCAAACACAGACATTGACAAGGGTGTTTTGAGATGATAGATCGCTACATCCCCCTGAACATCTCTAAAACTGACATAATTTCATCTCTGCTGAAAGACCCTATGGTCTTTGTTGGAAAGCACACAATAACAAATACTACATGAACTGATTGCTAATTCTAATTAACTTAATTCTAATAACTGGTCTGAAATTACAGTAGGCCTACTGACGTAAAAAACGTGCAATATAACTGATCTATTCAATTCGCATCATCGCATCAAAATGGCAAGAGCAACCACTGAGGGGAGGGGGCGAGAGGGAAACTTCTTAATTTATTTCTAAACTGACCCTGCTTCTTCATGCAACAGCTAAAATCACTGATATCCTCACGATAACTTATTGGACGACAGCCTTCTGTTTCCGTTTAATTTCATTATTTACATCGATCGTATGCGTGTGAAACAGAAAGCTATGCGTAACAAACAGATGTTAGCCATATGTGTGACAAACAGAAGCTATGTGACTTAAGACTGTGCAGTGCATCTCATCTGCATTGCTCAGCAATTCAAAAAAAAAAGCTCGAGTCATGTCTGCCTCAAGCACCGAAGACCGATACACGCTCACACACGCACACGCTCTCCGCTGCAGCACAGCACTGCAGTGAAGTACGTCCCATCAACCTACAGCACACACCCTATCCCCTATCCTCTCTCTGCCCCCACCATCAGCATCAACGGAACAGTGCTACCGCGTTGTCACATTTTAAAGCAGAACAGAAGTAAAGGATCGACTTTATTTTTTGATTCGAAGGAGGTAAGAGAGATTGAACACTACTGACTAGATGCGAGAAACTACCGGCACAAATGGCCTGGCCGAGTATGTGTCCTTGCTTGCTAGTCCAAGTTTGCAGGAGATGTTCTGAAATGCTGCCTCATCTTCATTGTTACTAATACGTAGCCTATATCTCGCACGAATAGGTTATAGCATAACAATTTCAGTGATTGTTTGGGTGCAAGTGGGAAAACGTAGGAATGTCTTGCACCCAGCACATTGCATGGATAAAGGGGGTTAATTTAATGGCGCAGATACTTGGAGTCTTGCCAAATTCGACTGCGGTCACGATGTTGCGCTTTTTGGACAGGGGCATAAAATGCCTTGTCTGTAAATTCCTCCAAATAAATTCGATCAAAATGATCTTTTCAGTCTTTATAGCCTTAGAGTGGTCACATGTATTCTTTTTTGCTCCCAACTCTCCCTCAGTAGGTTGCCCTTGCTGCCACCTTCTACAACAAAATGGGCATTGAAAGCCAAGACCCCCTCCCTCCACCTGGAAACCTGTCCTCTGGTCAGGTGGGCTCTTTCCAGAAGATGGAGCCTAAAACCCTGGGGGTGAGTTCAACTTTGATGGGGGTGACAGATAGTAAAGTCAAATCAAGCAAGCCAATCAATGTTAAACGTTTTCCTTTTGAAGTTTCACAAATGGTGTCTATCTTTTATAGATGTACCAATATTTCTTCTTAGGCTATCCAGATCATCATTGGGTGCTTGACACTCTGTCTGAGCGCCTCTGTTCTTCAGCTCCATGAAGTCCACTTCACTGGTGATATTATGGTTTTCATGGTGGTTGTTGTGCAGGTGATTGAAGGACATTAGCAAACACCAATGAGAGTGACACATCAACATTGTGATAAACTGATTGAGCCATTCCAAGGAACTGTCACATGACACACAGCTTCACAGTCATCAAAGAATAAACCTAAATATTGTAAAAAAGAAAAGAAACATTGAAAACTTTCTAAAACATAGATGGCAAGTTTTTCTGGAGTACAATCTGTTTATCAGTGGGTTGGGTGTTTTATTTCTTCAGGTCCTCTTGTCAGGATCAGTCCTTGTCCATGCTGGAAGAAAGCCCTCTCTCCTCTGGGTGAGTATGACAGCAAAATGTCAACCATATTTCACATTAGATTATTTTTAATTCATGTATTTTCAACATGATCAAGATTTAGACGTTAAGCGTAGCAAGGGGATGATAATGGGATTTATAAAGCATATATTTTGGCAGAATACTTTAACTACAAACTATAATAAAGATATAAAGACAAAGATAAGGTGGGGTGATGACATTAAGCTCTACATTCTAAACAGTGAAATTGATGTCTCTTTAGTTAGTGAGTGCATATCATCTTAGTGTGAATTGTACATGAACCTTTTCAGGTCAAATGTCTCCTGGTGCTGCACTTGATCAGCGCTGCTTTTGCCACTGCTGCCCTGGGCCTCATGTCCAAACACCTGCCTTACCGTCAGGACTCCTACCACTGCGAACACTGTCGGAAATTGGAGCTGCATGCTGTGGTAACCATCCCTGTAGCATTCTCTCACATGTACAGTAGGTGGAAAGACCAGGGGGCCTTGTGGGAGATGCAGTCCATTCATACATGGTATAATCAGTTGAAGGCATAGCAGGTGTTGATATGGTGATTGGATGATATGCCTAGTGTTAAACCAGGGGAAGACTAATGACTGTAGTCATCAATAGAAACATTTAATGATGTGGAATGGAACTAATAACTCATCAAATACAACATTTGTGTAAAAGTTGTGGACGATGCCATTCTCATTCCATGAATTGTGGTCAAAGATCTAAAACTGCAGTCACAAGATTCAAACTTGGCAAGTTGACAAACTTTGTCTTATCAGTGTGTACTGTACAGCATTTGCTTCAATGTCTTCCAGATTAAGCAAAATGGTCTGCTGAATAAAGCTACACTGTACTACAACTGTATACAGTTGCCTTAGTAATGTATTTTAACGAAACAAGGTTTGCTCAGGACAGCAGTACACGCAAAGAAATTAGAGATTCTTGGTCAAGATTTTTAGATGGAAATCCTGAGCCTCACATCCCAAAGAAAGTGTTTATATTGTCACCACATATCACCACATGTTTTTGATGACTTTTAAAATGTCTGCATGTCTCCCTTTAAATGACATTAACATTACATATACATTCTATTTTTTTAAGGATAAAAAGTTACAGTGGTCAGAGTCGAGGAACTTTCTTTTGATTCACATGACCACGTTAGAAATAGAGTTATCATTTATGGGACAGCAAATTAAATATACTAAAAGAACCTCTGCTAGGGGGCAGTGTAGTTTCATGAGGGGGAAAAAAAGTAATAACATCTAGGTCCTTGATTTACAAAATGGAACACGTCTTTCTTTGTGTTTACTGTTTACTGCAGCAATTTTGTTTCAGAAGATGCACTGAGCTGGTTGAGAAACAGTGTAAAGTAAGTAATTGACCACTATTATGGCTATGTTTCAGTCAATATCAACACTTGCACTGCACACATGGTAGGTTGCACCATTTGCGTGATTGATACAATAAATACTACACTTCTTTGATATAACATGTCTTCAGGTCAAAGGTCAAAGTTTGCTTATTGCAGTCAAATTACATGAATATGATTTCAACTCACGTTTTGTTTACATTAACCCTTTTCCCCAAATGGGAAAAAAATCTCTTGGACTTTAAATTGCTACACTGAAAATCCCACTTGAACTGTCTTTCTCTGCCTCCGGTCTAACTTGCGTTGGGCCCATCAGCTCCTGATTGATGGCATCCTGGGCACACTGGTGATCTTCTTGGTCCTTGAGCTGATTATCTGCATCACCGTCATGCTGTTTGGGCTCAGTGTGCTGGCCAACGGTGGATCACAGGTGTGTTGACAATAAACACACTGCTTGGAAGCAGTTCATATAGGGCAGTGAGACAATGACTTCTGCAGATTGTGACTTTTTTGTTTCAAATGAACCATTAGGAAGCACCTTTGGCCCACAACTGGTGCTGCTGCCTCCATTCAGTTGATCAGGTATTTTGATCTCACTCTGTCTCTTTGTCTAGGCGTCTGGTGGTCAGCGTCCGGTGTATCCCCAGACTAGGCCTCCGGCTGCCCCTACCGTCCAGGTGGTGCAGGCCTCCCCAACTGTGGAGGCTCCTGGACCTCAGGTAGAGAACAGCTTGCCCATAGAGAGCTTCGATCACCCTGCTCCATTGTTCAATCAACCTCAGTGCTCAATCTGTTCAATCTCTGATGAATAATATTTGAGACGTTTCTTTTCCCCCTCTCTCTCTCTCTCTCTCTCTCTCTCTCTCTCGCTCTCTCTCGCTCTCTCACTCTCTCTCTCTCCCCCTCTCTCAAGGTGGCTGTTGTTGTCACCGAGCCAGAGTCTGATCAGCTTGATGAGACGCCCACCCCTCCTACTGAACCCCAGGTGGAGCCCATTGAGATCGAGGTGGAGGTGGCTTAGCGGCGAGCCCCTGCTCTCCACGCAAACATCTCAGGGGGATCTGAGGGTGGGCAACCCTCAGATCCCTACAGTAGGTTCCTGAAGTAGGTTCAGGTCTACCTGAACCTACTTTGGTTCAGGTCGACCTGAACCAAAGTAGTGTTTGTTTTAACATGTCTGATTCACTTATAAAGTCACAGTGGAAGCCTTGTAATATCAGCAGTACTGTTTTTGGTGCATCTGGGAAACGTAATCAAGTACCAGCAAAGAATGGAAGGACAACAAATGATGTTATGATCCAGGTCTGAGGAGGCTATCAGGGGCTTTGACATGCTAGGGGTCAATAGTATTGTATGGGCAATACATTAGTGTAGTCGGATTTTGCAGAGAATGTGATAGATGCCATGATGCTGTTCAATCCTTTATTATGGCACTTAAACCATTTTTTCCTCAACAAGTATTTAACTGAAAAAAATGGAGGCAAGTTTATTACTCTTATTATTACTATGTTGTTGGAGGATTAAAATTAAAGAAGATTTTTGTCAGATATGAAATGGATGCAACATTGTATAATCTAGAAATAGATAATACTCAGAGTTAAAGATGTAGTTTAATCACATCCACTGCATGTACTGGGGGGTGTCCCTGAAGGTTTAAGCAGGTGATAATGTAGACTAAGTATGTACTGTATCATGTGTAGGCTACTATGCTCCTTCTTTTGCAATCACACGTTTTCACTGATGCAAGTAATCCAAGTCTTTATTACTAGCAATGTAAAAACACAATGGTCTCCACAAGATGCTTTTCACTGCTCTTTAAGTCTTTGAATGTCATTTTGAGTACCAACACATCAATGTATTTGATGTGAACGTCATCACAACACTGATCACTTACCAAGACCAACAATGGACCAATCACACCGTACACACATATTACAGCACCAATCCACATGGAAAAGAAAGAAAGAAAGGAACATTCCATTACTGATTGTTTAGTTTTATTATTATATATATATTTTTTATTATTATTATTATTAGATGATCCTAGGTTGTTACTAACAGTGATGACTGCATGGTGTTACAATGAACAACTGCTTTACACACTCACCATCTCTCACATAAATATGTTGGATATAGCAGTAGATTAATAGGGTTTATGCTAACAAAGTAGCATTTTGGCTGCTTTTAAGATTGAATTTTTTATATATTAGTTTTTGTTTCTTCGAATAATGAAGGGAATACAATGAGGAAACATTACTCTTTAAGGGATTGTGATTTGTATTTTATTCATACAATATTGTTTGTTTAGACCAAAGTCTCTTTTACAATAAATGATACCCTGTCTTACTAGAAATAACAAGGTAACATAAATGAGAACCATGCAAAAACACAAGATTAATCATTGTTGTTGCCGGAAAATCGAATTAAAAGACATTGATTCTCCTCTTAAAACCTCAAACATCACTCCATCTTTTTCACTGTACAAACCATTACAGTTGCTGCTTTTCCTGTCAGTTTGTGCATGGTGCTCCAACTCATTGCCGCCACTAGAGAGCAGCAATAGTAAATGTTTAGATGTATCATGCTCAACATGGATCTGGTTTTGTGAATTGCTAATGTGATTAGACTGTTCAGTTGATGAGTCTCAGTTCACAGATACATAAACTGTGTTGTTTCAGAATACAACATGAGTTTGCCTTTCATTTCATCCATTGAGTTGGGTTTACGAGAATTAAATCCTCAGAATGTTGTTCTAAATGATCAATTGAACTGATGTGATTTTCAATATGTCTACCCAAGCAAAATAATATATTACTTAAAGTATACTTGCAAAGTATAAGTACAAACATACTTATACATGCTATAGTAAAGTTGTAAATAATTATGTGAATATACGAAATCAGTACATTGTAAGTACACTTCCAATATTGTAGAAAACAATAAATATAATGAAAATGTATACTTTTAAATTGGATTTTAGTAGAATTTATTCTGTTAGGGTATAGACTGACAGTTAGTTTTTAATCTAGATGATCGTGTATTTTCCATCTAAATGTCCCAGTAAGTAAGTATATTACATTGAATCAAATTTGATGGAGGCTGTACTACTGTTATGCTGTTGTGGTCCTTTTGACAGACTAAGGCATTTCTTGATTGTTATATAATTGATATACTGTCATAAGTATATCATCTTTCTTTCTCAAAAGTTATATTAAAGAAGTGACCTCTATTTCAGATTAATTGGATTCATGTAAAGATGATGGTGTCATGCTTCATCGATGCAGTGCCCAAAAAACCCTCCAAGGGTGTAGGTATATGTGTGTTTGTGTATGTGTGTGTTTATGTGTGTGTTTGACCAATGATTGTTGAACTTCATAACCAGAGTTATATGTCAAGGCACTCCTAGTTGAGATGTGGGCGTTGGTTAAGAAATTGAATGAAAAATTATGACTGTTCAATACAAAGGTTTGTAGATTAATCATCCACAAATAAAGCCTTTTGTTGAGCCCTCCCCTTACCTTCTGACGCAGGGACACTTCTATACATAGAAACAGATAAACATTAAGTTGACATTCTTATGTTACAAACCACAAACAAACCCAATGTAACCACACATCTTCTGACGTAGCCTAGTTATCAGAATAACAACTCATTACTAGGGCTGGAAGTGAAAAAGTAGATAGAGGGTGATTTACAGTTTACAGTAACAATTGCCGGATACCTAGATTAAATTAAATGAAGGCATAGTTCACCAAGTTTATTGAACTAGTTCTTTGGATTTAAACTACAGACATTTCTTTGCAGAATTTTTAGTGTACCATGGCAACAACAATTACATATAAATGTGTATTTTGCCAGGTGAATTTGTAAAATATTACAAATGGCTATAATTCTCTTTATTTCCAGCGTTGAATCTGTCTTCAGTTTTCACAGTACATCGGGCAGCCATGCTTGTTTTTTTATGTATTTCTCATGGTCACATTAAACATACTATACTTTTTAATTTCCCCAACAAACTGCGGTCTCTGTTGACCAAGTCTACAGTTTAAAATGAAGAACCTCCGATCGTTACATGCATGTACATTATGAAATGTTATAATGTAACATGAGAAAGGGTCCCATAAAACAAAACATCCTCTGAATATCCAAACCCTGTGTGTGCATGTGTGAAGACGTGTGTATGTGTTTGTGCTATTATCTGTGGCTAAACATTGGCCTTGTGTTTGGTTACACCCTGCATTGTTCACTTGGCCTTTTAGGGTCCCATTGCCTATAGTTCCATTCTTCTACCCTTCAGTTTCAAGAGGCTGTATGTTAGTCATTATGTAAACGATTCTGATTAGATGTTACAATTAAAAACGAGTACCATTGTATTACTGAGGAAGACAACGCTTGAAACGCTTTGTTCCTGTAGATTAAATAGCTTATCATTTTGCCCAGTGCAGTGATAAGATATTGGGATACAAGGTTTGGTACGGCGTTTCTTCCAAAGCTATTTAGTAGTTCAAAGTAGTTCAAAGTATAATTCTGAATAGTTATGGTTTACTCTAATATACTGCAATATAATATAATATATTTGCCACAAATACTTGATTTCCAAGCTGATCAACAGTGCAAACACATAGAACGTTGTTTTATAACAATGTTATCCAAGAATATGGTATGGCTAACTAGCATGTAAACTTCGTCAGGCCAGCCTATTATGTAGACTCATCAGAGTATTTGTGATGAATCTTAGTGGGATTAGTGTCTGAAAGATTGTGTTTGCTATGAGATTCTGAATCTGAAACTCTTCTATTGTCATAGAGATTCTGAATTGTCAAAGAGGAGATTCACATGCTCAGCCTTCCTTATTCCGAATGTTTACATACAGTACGGTCAGAGGTGGAGGTTTCATTATTCATGGATGTGACAATTAGACTGACCACATCATTTGTTCTGTTTAGGGATCGGCAACATATAGTACCTCCATGGGAAATATGTAGTACATAACGAAATTGCCACTTCTGTCATCTACCATGGATTCAATAAGCAAAGCCAGTTCCGACATGGGACTGTGCATCACATCATTATCTGATGCCAGACTCAATGAACTGCAGCTGTGTTAACTGAAACTCACAGGCCTTAACTCTTAGGAAACTGCATTCATTCACACATGCTTACAAATCAAAAGTTGCAATGTACATGCATATTGCAAATTGATGCTGATCTGTGTGGCTCTGTGAAGCCTTGTGACACTGCTTATGAAAGGGGCTGTACTGTACACTAAGGTTCATTTGATTTCCTGTTCTGGGGAATTATACAATATGCTCCCTGCTTGTTATTGCATACACTTGTGCTATTCTAGCTGTTGCAAGGCAGGGAGTTTTCCCCTTTAGAACACCCAGTCGAATCTATTTCCCCTGCAATAAATGGTTAAATCAATATGCTAGTGTACTGACTAAACTACAAATAAAATATATCGTTTAAAATAAGGAATAAATTCACATGGGTTACAAAGTATCCTGTGTAATGTGGAACCACAGATTTAATGAATATTACAAAACCAGGGTCTGGTGATATCAGACATTCCACTTTAGAGAGGATGCCTACAGTAGTGTCTGCTCTTCCTGTGTTCTTTGGACAGATATAATACTCCAACAGTAGTTTACCATGTTTCAATGCAAAACATTTTGGGGTTGTTTGCACTGTCAAGAAACTGACTATCAAGTTATCTGACTGGATATGCTGAGATGTCAGACTATTATGTCAGGATAATTTTGCTCACCGTATAAGCTTTTTTAGACGCACTTCACTTTTGACGAATTAGAAACAACACTTGATACAGACCACAGCAAGAAATTTGAAGTAAGATTGTTTTTACTTAACTTTTAATGGTCTCTCAACACTGGGAATTCACTTAGTGAAAGGTCTGAGAATGGGAATCTTTTTCCAATTGTATTTATTTACATGGTTTGACTCTATATAGAATATAATATGTAACATAAAAATAAACAGAGTTCTTAGACATGGTAAAATGGATATTCACATGTGTAATTCACAATAAATGTAAAATTTTTATGGATATAGAACTTATACATGTATAACTATAATGTACAACATTCAATTAGAATTTCATTCTGATAATAATTACTGTACGTTGTTATTAAAAGGTATGTAAAATGGATATGGGAGGTCAACACTCCGGTAATAAATAAAGCACTGAATAATTCATTAATATATTTTCCTATTTAAAAAGTGAACATGATATTTTGAATGTCATGACAAACTATATACATCGACAGAACTTTAGAAGTTTTGACTGCAGCTCGTCTTTGTCCACTCTTGTTCTGCTGACTTGAGTTTGCCTTGGGAGAGAAAAATGAAGAAACAAAGGGAAAACATGTTCATCACAATAAGGAAGTGAGGAATATACATTGTACTGTAATTCTTGATTGTATTGTACCTCCCACAAATGTTAGTCTTAACCTCAACTTTAAGATGTTCATGTTTACTTTATGGAATGCCAATTATTGTGACTTGTTTCTTAATAACCATATTTTTACTATTTTTGCTATTTCTCATCCCTGATTATTCTAATTGAATATTTATATTCGGCTCAAATTTCTAACGTCATTGTTTTACGTAAATACAAATATAGCTTTATCAATCCCTATTGAACATAATAGTGCCCAGGAAAGTTCCACAGTTGCTCTCCTCAACAGTGTACTTTGAGTAGCACAGTATGAATGCTTAGACAGCATGATCAATTAAAGTGCAAACCTCTTTGACCTCTGATCTGTTGGACATATGTAAAGTACATTAAACAATCAACTGCATACATAAATATGAAACTGAATTTATTTCAACCCTATTTATGGATTTTGTTTATTTTATTATTACTTCTGACCTGCTATTAATATTGCATAGCTGTGGTCTAAAGGGTTTAGTTTTGTTTACTTAAGTTGAAAGGGCTTGCTCTGCCCATTTATTATGGTATTGTCCTCCTGTTAACTTCTTTGGTCGGAAGAGATATCTGGCTCTTTTCATATTGCATTTCTTTTGTCCCACCAATATAGTTAGTGTGTGTTCTGTTGTAATAACCTTCTATGCACTATTTGTACGTCGGTTTGGAATAATAACGCCTGATAAATAAATAAATGACTTGTAATGCAAAATGTAAATATCTAAGAGAGTAAGCTAAATATTGCTGTCATTGTTAAATATAGGGCACGTTTAGAAATAAACATTTGCTAATACTTAAATCACGAAGGTGGATCTAGATTGAATTAACAGTGTCAATCAATTCAAACTGATCTCATGATGTGGGTTGCGTTGGATCTGGGTACCTGTTGCTATGTAATTTCTCTTCGTCCTTAATTTCAGGGGTTGACCACATACATGCCTGTTCGGTTTTTCTTGGGTTGATGTGGGTCTTCCTGTTGAGAGATATATTTCAGTTGTGTTTTACGAACGCAAAAGTGGTAGACCATTGTTTTAGTCATATTTAATAGTCAACTGTACAGCAGTTGCCTTGATGTGCACCGAAGCACTATCATCCAAATCATTTGATTACTCTGAAAATAAACTTCACTCGTACGTAAACATATATTTCATTTAGTTGTGGTAGTTATTCTTTTAAAAGTTTTATGATTATTGTGAATAATCTTTTTAATTGTATGGTCATTCATAGTTTCCATAAGTTCTAAACCATTTTAAAAGAGGAAACCATACACAACCATACCGCAACTATACAGGTGAACAAGAAAAACGAATGGATACAAAAATATTCATTTTGAAATATCTCTGAGCAATATTTCAGGTACAGAGGTAGACTTACAATGGCCGTGGGTTGTACAGGGGCATTGGGGGCATAGGGAAGTGGTGGAGAATCCATAGGGACGACCTTTTCATCAGAATATACTGGTTCTTTCTTGCAACACCATCTCACCACCTGTAAAAAGAAAAGTGAGATTCCTCTTTCATTTTTTAAATTCTGGCTAGTGTTAGAATATGGTATTGATACAAAAACAACTGTTATTTTGTCTGTGGGGTTTGAAGACCTCTTCAGGTTCTGAGAGGCAATCAAACAACAACTTTAAGGTCTCAAATCCGCTTAGAGAATAGACTACATTTCAACCTGCACAGCAAATGGATACTAAAGTGTCAAATTAAGTAATGGGTTACTCACCAACATGATGAAGATTATGATGAGTAGCAGCAGGATGATAGCTGCCAACACCAGCAGAGCAATACCCCATCCTGGAACCCAGTTGCTACCACCAGCAACCCCACCACTTCCTCCTGCTGCAGGGCTTGCTGATGTGACTGTGGTGGTTTTCTGGGAATCTTTACTTGTGGAAGAGGGGGTGGAGGCGGGAGGACTGGTGCCTGAGGTTGGCTTTGTTGACGTTTTAGTATTATTATTCTTTCCACTTGGTTTACTGGTAATGAAAGGTACGATGCTCATTACCAAAGGGTCTGTAGTGGCATCGGCTCCCCGAGTAGTATTTCCCAAAGAGGGATCTACAGTGTTTAAAGCTGTGGTTGAAGAATTAACCACATTTTTTGTAGTCAGTGTTGATGTCATGTTGGGAGTGGAAATTGTTTTTGCAGGGGTTGTGGTCGTATTGACAGGATTGGTGGAAGTTGTTGCAGGGGTTGTAGTTGCAGTGAGAGTAGTGGTGGAAGTTGTTGCAGGGGTTGTGGTCGTATTGAGAAGATTGGTGGAAGTTGTTGCAGGGGTTGTAGTTGCAGTGAGAGTAGTGGTGGAAGTTGTTGCAGGGGTTGTGGTCGTATTGAGAAGATTGGTGGAAGTTGTTGCAGGGGTTGTAGTTGCAGTGAGAGTAGTGGTGGAAGTTGTTGCAGGGGTTGTGGTCGTATTGAGAAGATTGGTGGAAGTTGTTGCAGGGGTTGTAGTTGCAGTGAGAGTAGTGGTGGAAGTTGTTGCAGGGGTTGTGGTCGTATTGAGAAAATTGGTGGAAGTTGTTGCAGGGGTTGTAGTTGCGGTGAGAGTAGTGGTGGAAGTTGTTGCAGGGGTTGTAGTTGCAGTAAGAGTAGTGGTGGAAGTTGTTGCAGGGGTTGTAGTTGCAGTGAGAGTAGTGGTGGAAGTTGTTGGAGGGGCTGTGGTTGCAGTGAGAGTAGTGGTGGAAGTTGTTGCAGGGATTGTGGTTGTATCGAGAGGAGTGGTGGAAGTTGTTGCAGGGGTTGTGGTTCTCGCAAGAGGAGTGGTAGTTTTGGGCGTTGGCACTGGAAATGGTGTTACTACATCTGAGCAGGAAAAAAAAAGAAAACATACAGAACTTAACAACTTGATGTACATAAATGAAAATGTTAACTGCAAATTATACGTGTATCTATTAAACACAACTAAGACCTTACCCTGTGTATAAGTTGCATTTATTTGGAGACCTGCTGGGGGGCTGTCTCCTAAACTCTTTAAAAACAAAAACTTCACAACATATTGATTGATTGTTGCTGTGTAGAACACTAGAGTGCATTTGGCTATTACTGATCCTTTGCTGTGAAGGTAAAAAAAACGTTGAATGTTAGACAGCCCTATGCTTGAGTATAGTACATAGGACATCACTCAACAGAAAACACACTTTATCAAAACAATTCAAGGCTCTTGTTAATGCAAATAGCTGTTGTATTTTTATCTTGATATCACTAACACATACTAATACATTATTACACATACAATGTGTTGACAACAAACAGATGTCTGAAAATAGTTGTAATATGTGTGTAAAGTACCTGAAGGTCATTTGCGGAGCACCACCATAGAATGTGTTTGTAGAACATGCTGAGCAATTATAGATATTGTTAAGCTGGAAGACAAAAGCATTTAGACGGCAAAATTCATTATTTGTGTTGTTTTTTATTCTTCCAACTTTATATGTGTTCCAACACATAATCAAAAGGTAGGACAGTACACGCATTAATCCCCTTACCAATGTAGTGACTTCGCTTCTCATCTGGATGTAGTCCTTTGAACTGGTATCCAGCAGAGTGTCATTGAACACCCTATTGATGATTTCAATGTTCAAATAGTATGCCTTGACAGGTGTAGGTGATGGTGATGGACTTATGGCACGGGGATACCGAGGAAGAAAACTATCAGAGACCGTTCCTTTGGGAGTCAATGTGAATAATTAGATAATGTTCTTATTGTAATAATTACAAACAACATGGTTCTTGTCAAATTTAAGAGTAATAAATAAAATGTATTAACTATAGGAGTTGCTTTGTTGGTACACTTATATTTGTATTTCTGTAATTTCCTGTGCAAATATCATATTTCAAGGTTTGTATTATTTAATGTTATAATTGTGTTGGAGATCAGACCAGTATGACACTATAGAATACTGCACTTCTGTCCTGTCTGCCACCAAGGGTTTGTCTTGTCACAATTAGTTGGAACAACCCATAGACTTGTCCTTTAAAGAATGCTAAAGTTTCTCAGTGGAGACACATTTGGCATGTTATAAGGGCCGATATGACTACAAATCTAAAGAACTCTAAATAAATTAAGGACAAATTCTGAGAAAAGGACAATGCGATAACACATTTTTTATATCTCATAAAAATGCATTCAAACTAATTTTGACAATTGTATTTGTTTAAATTTTTTGCTTAATATAACTATGTATGATACATCCTTAGAGTAGAAGCCAGTCTTTTTGATTAACAATATTTTACAAATACAGTCACAATTTTGGCTGCAATACACACAGGACATGATTTCTTTTAAATGCAAATAATAGTACTATATTTATTTTCTTACCTGATATAGCAAACAACAACAACCATTGGGTAATCCTCCAAATGTGACTGGAATGTTGCACCATCTTGATCAAATATTGATACTTTAACCTCAAGTCTGTAGTCTCCAGGATATGTATGAGGATCCAAATAGCATCACAGGTGAGAAACCTGTGTTTTTATGGGGTCCTTTAGGTGTGGTTTGAGGGTGTGACACAGCAGGCCAATCAGCCTGGGACATGCCTAAAGAGCATAGTGAAATATTTGACTCCATGATTCACAATCTCCTAATCTAATTGTTTGACCTTTGCCAACACTAGGCTACTTGATGGGTTTGACATACCTTAACTACTTTTAGATTACTTCAGTACAATATGTAAACGTAAACCATTATTATCACAATAAAAAGTGAATTGCTGACCTTTTATCTTATAGGAAATAGTTGTCAAAAAATATGCTACCAACCCAATATCCCACTGCAGTAGGATTGGAGATTGACCTTTAGAATATACATTACACTGGAGTTTATTCTCTTATCTGACAATTGAGACATAACGTGCACATGCCCATAACGATGGTTTTCTTCAGTGTCCCAAATGACTTGTAGCCTAGTCATTCAACCTGACTGAGTTTTAATTTCTTTTTTAATAGATTCACCCATACAGCTAAAAATAACAACCACTTTAATGTATTGTAACCAGTCCTGTAACATACGAGGGAAAACAGTGTCGAGAAGGATCGGTTTCCAAGAAATTCCTTTGACATTTTATATTTAGTCATTTAGCAGACATCTGTGCTTGTCATCACTGATGACTCATCAGCATAGTTTTCAATCAATCTACAATAGGTGGTCAAATAAAAATGCACCTTTGCTTACATTTCTCTTGTCTTTGTATCCACCCAAATGACTCCTCTAGTCTGACTAAATGTAAATGTAGTCTAGCAGACCAATGACCTAAGATGATGGGTTAGGTTTAGGGTTGGGATGCAAACTGAGAGTTGCGTTTGAACCACATTTTCCCATAGCAAATCAAGATTATTATTATTTATTTTTTACATAAACAAGTAGGGTAGCCTACTGCATTTAGTTTAATTTCCATATATTCCACATTAGCTATGCATATTGTCTATTTCAAGCAGTCTAGGGCTACAGGGTTGTAGAGGATGCCACCTAGTGGCTTAAGTACTGTAGAGAAAGTGGACAAACTGCGAAAGATAATGGGACAATTTGTGTTTGGTTCATGAATCATTGAATAGAGAATAGATAACTTGGTTTAAAACACAATACAGATATAGCTCTACCCTTTGGAAAAACAGTTGGAAAAACAGTTCTCAACTCAGCCTCAACCGTTGCTGAGGAAATCTACATTTGTTGTAATTGGTAGCTAGTTACCGTAGCACACGCGAAGGGAACAGCTTCCGAGTGAAAGGTCATTCAGTCAAAGTAAGATGGCTGCCCCCTTGGAGTTGTACTGTTGGAAAGGCGATTGGGGTTTACCCTCTGTAGATACAGACTGTTTAACCGTCTTGGTAAGAAATTAAAGTTCTGATTACATATACAAGAGATTGTTACCCCATGTCGATCCTCCATCTAATCAACTACAGTCCCCTGTTGTCCTGTCAGAAGAGTGATATGACCTAGCTAGCTAGCTAGCTAGCTACTAGCCAGTTGGACCAAGTGCTGCTCGTTCGTTGTACTACAGTACGCAACCTGGCTGAATTGAATGAATTCGCCAAGACAAATCGAAACGACATTATGTGCTTGTCAGATTGCAAACTTGCCTGGTTTGGTTGTTGGCCAGTACACATAGCTAATTGATTAGCTAGGAAACAGAAAATAGTTAACGTAGCTAACAAAATATTCCTGGTTTTAAGTTATAATTGACATTACGGTACAGTACTCTGTAGCCAAACTTAATAAGTAGGACTACTGTAGCTAGCTATCTGGCAGTATTAGGCCTAGCTGTAGCTATCATTGTAAGCTAACTCACATACAGCTCTAACTTATCATATGGCATCCATTCATTCTTTGGCTCTCGACTTCTAACGTTATTTTCCTACAATCTTTTTACTTGTCATTTGTACTGGATAGCTAGCTATTTGCCTTACGTACATTTGACATATAGGCATGTTGTCATCAATAGTTCCCACGAATAGGCTTTCAAAAAGTATTTAACAATTCCGACTGAAGTGAAACATTTGTCCATGGACAATTACCTCTTTATCATGTACATTTGACTATTTCTTTCAGTGGCACAGCTAAATACGTTTTTTTTCTCCAGATTTCTTAAATGTTTTACCTAAACACAGACTTATATGAGGTCACAAAGACAAATATTTAAACAAAGTCTAAATATAAGCCTAATTTGTTACTAAAATGACCAGATGGGTAGTGAGATCATCTATAAACAAAATCCAGGAAATTAATCATAGATATTTAGCCTAGGATAATCTTTCAAGAGTTAAACTACTTATTATCAGGCTTACTTTATTCTCCCTGTGCAAATATCCTGGCACTTCAATCATATTATAGAAGTATAAGCAGTTAGTTTAATGTTAAGATGTGAATTGAAAAGCAGGTGCTAACCTACAGTGATACTAACATGCTTTGTCAGAGCCAGGGACCTTTGCTGCAGCTAGACATCAGCCTGTTATAACTGCTCTGATTCTGTGTCCTGTTGTGTAAATGATCTCAGTGTGCATCACAGCTGTCTAAATAACATACTACCACCATTTTAAGTAGTCTTGGTAGTATAAAATATCATAGTTCTTTGTTGTTTATCAACATTATTTCAATTGTGATTTCAACCACATTACTAGAGTATCTTACAGTACCTTTCAGCCATCATCTAGGCCTAGTAGGCTTGGTAATTTAATTAAATGTTAGCTGTGCATTTTCAAGCAAGTCTGTGAGACAGGACACACCTTGGCAGGCAAAACAGACATGCCCCCCCCCCCCCCCCCCCCCATGGAAAATTGGATTTACATATATCACTAGCATGTCACATTGCAGGACACTTTATTTATTACTTTATTTTCAGCGACAGCATTTTGGGAGGGTTTCACTCTCGCCTGCAACAAAGTGGGGTCTCCTGTTCCTAAACCTACACGTTGAGAGAAGCCGGGGGTGTGGAATGTTTTCTAAACACACATTGTAATTGAAGGCGGCCCCTCTGTTACTATGGATCACACAGCGAGTGACCCTGGCCTATTTACAATGGAAGAAAAGCACAGCCTAAAGCCAAGTGGGGTGTACAAATGTTTTTGTACTGACTTATTTATTGCATTGTAGGTCTTACTAATATTTAATCTTTAGGGCATGGGCTAAAATAAGGTATTGTCAGAAGTCCTACTATAGGTGGTGGATTGCCTGTTGGGCTTGCTTGTCAATGTGCTTTGACTGATGTGAACTGACTGCTGTTTATAAGCTTTACACAACCACTGTGGTTTGGGGGCTGCTTTGCAATGTTATATGAGCTTCAAAGACACCACTGACAGGACATCATATCAAGCCACTCTATTTCAGAACCTTATTCAGGGTTATATGACTACAGGCCTTATTCATGACATGTGCATTAAGTTGTGTGTCTCAAATAGTAAATTTAAAGACTATTGGTTGTAATTTGTTTGTACATGGCCTCTATTTAGTGTATGATACTTTGAGGGTGTTTATAGCCATGTGTGCATAATACATACCCAAGTTTCCCAAAAAGTCCTAAAAGCGAGTATGATTTATAAAGCATTTCCAAGTTTGACCCTTCTCACTGTGGTGCTAGGACCCTCACAGTCCAACTGTCCCGCGGGCAATGAGATGATCTGGGTTTGATGTTAGCTGCAGTTTCCTGGCTGTTCAGGGAAGAGAAGGGGGTTTGTATCCAAGGAAGATGACCAACGGCCTTGTCACCCTTCCTCCTCGTCAATCTATATGGTTCTCAATCCCCCCAGACAGATTTGGACTTCCTCTGTATGCAGGAAGGATGATTGTGTGCTGAAGGGATGATTGACATGTGTTTTTGATTTAAATCCATCTGGTATGAATTTCAACATTTTAGATGTGCCCCCCTCCTCAATTTCCAAAAACTAGAATACCAAGTGGTACTGGTAGTTTTGTTTTGTTGGTTTAGGGGTCTCGAGGTTTTAAAGAGTGGAAAACTAAAAAGAGATACTTGCCCCGTCAGTGTAAATCTGTGTTGTGCCTGAAGGGTTACGTTGCACTGTCTGCTTCAAGTCTTGTTAAATGAGGATAATCCTAGATAATCCTTCAGTTTGAGTCTCCCTAACAAGAGTCTTCTGTCTTTAAAGGGGCCGTCTTCACCCCTCAGGGTCGTGTGCTTAGACTTTGAGCGACGATAATGGCTGATGTAATCCTGTGTTTTGGCTGGACAGGAATCATGCAACTCATTATCAACCTAACAGACGTCCGATAAAAGTGGTTTAATTTTCACATTGGGTTTTTGTGGTATAGATACAGGGTATCAAACCTAAAGACTCAGTTATTGAGCCATTATAAAAATTAAAAGATAACAACTAGTTTGCTCATCCAGTTGCTTTGCTGTGTCACTCTTCCAGGCATATGCTAAATTTGCTGGTGCTCCACTCAGAGTCCACAAGATCACCAACCCCTGGAGAAGCCCAACAGGTAAGTCCAGCCTACGATCTTCATTTTGTAACTCTGTGGAGTTGTAGTTAGTTTTAGATTTTTGCACACTATACTGACCATGTACTGTTCTATACTAAGAAAAGGTCACAAACACAGAGGTCATAGAGTCACAACTTGGGTCACTTATCACTTGATTATGTAAATAAACCTTAGTCAGGCTGTACTGATCCGGAGAGGGAGAGGAAAGGCGGGAGGGAGGGCAGCCAGTGATTTATGAGGACAGGAAGCTAGCTCTACCTTTTCTTCTCACTTGATTACAACAAAGTCACAGGTCATAGTGTTAAGGTCACAGGGTCCCAGAACACCTGATATTTGACCTTCTTTTTGTCAACAACCTTCAAGGTCTTTCTCAGTTTTTCAAACCACTCAGGTTTAAATGTTTACATCCTACGTTGGTCTCGTTTCAGGTATTTTACCGGCACTGAAGGCCAAAGAAGAAGGCAGTATCTCCAAGCCAAGCAGTATTATCATTCACCTCAGAAAACAGGTTAGTTAGTCAGAAAACAGGTTAACACACCCAAATTGATAAACAATTTGTAAACAGGTGAAAATGCCCACCGTTCTACACTGGAAATATAGTATACGTTCCAAATCTGAAGCATCTCCCTAGAAACCACGCGTGTACTCCTATTGCACGTGGCTAAGAGACAATTTTGGTAACAAACAGGTGTCTAATGATGTGAATTTAATGTGATTTCTCACTTTATAACAGGACTAGAACGGTTCATGGATGGTGGTTTTTCGGATAGTTATTAAAGTTTATTGCGTAGGTTGTTATGGTGGTTTATGGTAAATGAGAGTTCTGTGCTTGAGGGGATGGAAAATACTTGGCACAGAGACTACTGCTATGTAACTGGTCTGACATCTCCTGACTGAATTTCAATGTTCAGTGTACAGCAATTGCATTTAGTGTAGGGCTGTATTGGCCCCACATTAGTATATCGACATTAACAAGTTAGCAGTTCATTTGTATCGTTGAATATGGGGTTAAATACGAGGTTTGTTCGTTTGCCTTGGCAGGAAGGTTTTTGGTAAGTGGGTTCTGGCAAAGAGTTCAAGGGTAACGTGATTTGGCAAAGAGAACGTGTACCAAGGATGGAAGGCAATGCTTCTTTGAACTCAGATGGCAATAATCCTGTTGTGTAGCGACATTATCTTTTTGGATGTTAGCACAAAGAAATTGTAGCACGAATGGGTAAACTAAGGGAAAGATTAACCTTGCAGTACGGTCCTCTTAAAAGTCAGTTCGTTTTCACAGTTGGTACATCTGCAGTATATTGGTACAGATGGTTTTGTGTAACCTACTACTGTTTATGACCCTGTAGCTGTTACCAAGCAGAATGTGAGGAGTAGGGAGTGTGGTCTAACCTGTTCGTGTTTGGCTCTTAGAGGAGGTATTGGTTCTCCAAGCCTCCATACTAGAATCCACAACCCTCCCTCCTGACATCTGAGGTTCCCTTCTTCTACCACCTACCTTTCAGAAATACAACGCTGACTATGACCTCTCAGCCAAGGAGGGAGCAGACACACTGGCGTTTGTGTCTCTACTGGAGGAGAAGCTGCTGCCTGCTCTGGTAAGTGGTGTGTGTGTGTGTGTGTGTTTCTCTGTCGACAGGGTAATCCACATACCATGTAGGAGAGAGAGAAAGGTAATGTGTGAATAGAAAGACGGCTATCGCAGTGTGCCAAGGCTAGCGCAACAGACTGATGGCTGGGTACAGTGTCTGGCACAAACGCTAAATAAATAATCCCTTAACATTCCCATTATCGCCATTCTGCGGTGGTTGATGATGATAAAAATATCAAAGGTCTCAGCCCTTTCAGTCCGTGCCAGGGGGAGGAGTTGAAAGAGGCAACCCCGTGGATACAGGAATGCTTTCAAGTCACTGAAAAAGAGGGGAAAATGTCCTCTCATAATAGATGTTACCTTTCTGCACCAACCTGACATTACCTTCTGGGTCCTGCTCAAGGTTAATGTCAGCGTGCAATGCATTACGAAGGCCGAAAATGAAAGATGTTTCATTGGAGGTCATTGTCCCAGACTTGTTTAATGTATACTTGCCAAGACAAGGAAAGGAGTTTACTCATCATGCATTAATAGAAATAAGAGAGAAGTCTGAGGTGTGTTTTGAGCCAGATGAATAAGAAACGTCGTTCAATAACGAAATGATTAGGATAACTTTGATCCCTATGTGGCCATCTCAAAAACAAGTCTGTTTGCAATGCCTTTACTGTTCCGGCCCTGAGGAGAATCCTATTTAAATGTGCCTTGTATGTTTAAATGTACGCGTGTTTCCTGTAAAAAAGTGCCTGTCTTCCTGTGTAAAAGAGGGGATAATTACATGACAGACGAGGTGTCTCTGGGGGACAGGGATGCATCTGGAAACAAGCGGAAGAGTCTCAAGTACCTTTGGCGACCCCTGTGGTGACCCTTCCATCTGTGTTGGTGACCCCTTGGGAGTTGAGCAGCAGTATGGACTTACGATTAGAAAAGTGGGTCTGTTATATAGCCTCATTCACTTGTGGGAAGCACACTTGTGGAGAGCTTGTGGTTAGAGTGGTTATTTTGTGGAAAGCGTAAATCCCAACCTGGTGGCAAGTTTAAGAGGACACAAATCTTGATTGTGTATCTTAAAAAAACAAAACATATCTATGGTCACCAAGGCCTGCCTATATTCACCCTCCTCGCTCTCAAACCTCTCCTCAGATCTACACACAGTGGTTGGACTCCAAAAACTACGTTGATGTCACGCGACGCTGGTATGCTGAGCACATCCCGTTCCCACTCAACTTCCTGCTGCCCAGCCGCATGCACAGCCAGCAGCTTGAGAAGCTGAGGCTGGTGAGGGGAGACTCCCTCCTGGAGCCTGGGGAGCAGCTGGAGAAGGAGGTGAGAGGGAGAGGTGAAGGGCTATCGAGACGGCTGTGTGAAGGCCAGTGAGAGAAGGCGGACCAACTGTATAGTTTGAGAGTTCTGAGCGTTTAGACGAGATGACACAAAGGCTAAACAACATTGGAAGGGATGAGCAGATGACGCCACAAGTTGAGAAGTAGCAGATGACGCCAGCAGTTGAGAATGTGTCGACCGAGGTATGAAGTGAAAATGGATGTAGTTTGACTTTGGGGAATCAACAGATTGAAAAAAATGACCTGTTTCGGCCAAGGGATGGGATTTTGATTAAAAATAAACATCCAGAAAGGGATTACAGTATGTCTTCAGACTTGGTCTACGGCCACCCTGTCTTATGAGGTTCTTCTTTAAAGGCTGTAGTCATTTAATAAAGCCTAAGAAACCAAAACACTCCCTCTGTTTTCACAATACATGGTAAGTGGGTCAGACGGTTCATCTCTATGGCAACCACGTTCCCGAGTGGAGTGGTTGATAATAAATGGTAGTGTTCTCCTCTTACTTAGCCCTGTGATTGTTTGTGTATACGGGCCACATGTCTGCATTGATACTATACACAGCCATAATTCAGGTCTGTGTAATGAACAGATTGCATTGTGATGGGACCCCTTAAATCAATTCCCTCGCTTGCTGAAGACATTTTTGTGAGTGCAAATATAACTGTCCAGGCCGTGAATGCCTGTGGGTGTTCATGCTGATGGTTGTCCGGGTGCTGTGCCCCCCCCCAGCTCTACCACGACGCCCTGGAGTGCATGACCCTGCTCTCCCAACGCCTCGGCTCACACAAGTTCTTCTTCGGCGATTCGTAAGTGGCTTCATCGTTTAAACTGTGGAAGCTTAAATGCTAAATTAGCTCAGGCAAATGATGTGGTTTGTGGCAACCTAATGTTAGAATAACGTGGCGTATCAGATATTTGTGGTCAGTGCAAGTGTGAATTCAAAACGATACCTTTTTATAGTGTAATATTACTGACAAAGACCGCTTGTCTTTTGCAAATCCAGCCCATCCTCATTAGATGCCTATGTGTTTGGTCACCTCGCTCCATTGCTGAAGATCAAACTGCCCAACGCGAAGCTCCAGCAGCATCTGAACTCTCTGGACAACCTGCGGCTCTACTGCTCCAATATCCTGCTTCTCTACTTCCCCTCCGATGGGCGAGGTGAGTCGGCCAACACCATATCTCTACAGGCCCAAAGACCATTTTAGAACTGACCTGAGTGTCCTCGCCTTGCTAGAAATATTTTACACATTGGAATATGTTTTTGGGGATTGATATATCCTGTTCAGTTGTTTCACCAGATATTAGGTTTAGTGGGAAATGTGTAGTTTTCTGTTTTTCCTTGCCAGAATTGTCCTCACCTGTTGTGTTATGTCTCCTTTTCAGACACCCCCAATCGTAAGGTGTCTGTCCATTCAGACAGTAGTGACTTTGACAGTGAGCCACATAAAAGACGCAACCAGATCCTGTCAGTCCTGTTTGCTTTCGGTGCAATGCTGGGCTATGCCATCTTGACGGGTATTGTCAGCATTGAGCATGTACGACAACAGGGGGCGCTAGAAGGGCCCAGCCATGGAGACGAAGAGGAGGAAGAGGAGGAGGATTGAGTTGCCTACACTTCATGTTACTGGGATAAATTAACACACACACTGATTCCGTATATTGAATATTTATGGACAACAAGGGAACTGGTTTTTGTTCATCGCTGTGGAAGCTTCTACAATGCAAGATAATACTTTGTTCTCTGTACAGTCTTACCATTCAAAACCATGATCATTTGGGTAGTCTTTAAATTGTTTATTTTTATTTTTTTACTTGCATCCCAGAAAGGCATACTGTTTCTTGTTTTATAATCTTCCGGACGCTTGAATATAATCCAAGAATGGTATTCCTTTTCCTGCTCAGTTTTATTACATCTTTTGGGAGCAATGTGGTGAGATGAAGGTTCTTGAGCCACATTCTGTAATGTTTTGTCAGGTTTTACTTAGGCAAACGGAATTTTGACTTGATTTCAGGTCATTAAAGAAAAAATGCTGAAACATCTCTAAATTGGAGTTGTTGGATTGTGTTGTACATTTGCCAAAACTGGTTTTGCCCAGCCATAAAGATCAGAGTAACAGTCTCAAATGTCACAAGTTGGTGAAAAAGTTCAAGTCAAAAAGTAAGGCTTTAACAAGATGATAGTAAACCTATAGGCCTACTTTAAACATTGAAATACATTAAAATGTTTTCTCAATGTAGCAAAAAGGCTCAGATGGGTAATTCCACAGTCCAACATGTAATGGTAGTAAATAAAAAGAGCTCATACAGGCTAGATCACTCAACTCCTTCCACTTCACTCCTCAGTTTTACCACTTATTTTTCCTGGAAACTCGCTTAAAGTCGGACTGAAGTGTAGACAATGATATATATATACAGATTCAATGATACGCTGACAAATGGCTTCATCGGATCAAATGTTTGTGTATTGACAGTTCTTACTTAAAACAAAGGCATACAAAGAAATACTTAACATTAGGCTACCGTGTTATGTCTGCATATGTTAACATTTTGACTTCAACGTGAGCAACTAGATGGATGCAATAAATCATTGTGGGTTTCACATTAATTTAAGCTCCAAGGTAAATATTGTCCAAAATGTTGGGGTCAATTAAGGGTATTATCATGTTGCACCCACTGACCCTTTACTTTCGGCACAGTGTCCAACATACCCTATTCTGTTTTTGTAAAAAAAAAAAAGAAAATCATGGACCCAAAAAACGTTCCCCCTTAATCGGAACCACGATATTGTGGCAAAATGCCGTGACCTACTAGCCGATTTATCTAGGTCTTGTTCGCTTCTTTGCTGATAAACTCGTGTTTTTTATTTGAGTGAAGAATGGGATCACCCTAGTGTACACCAAGCTGCGCGGATCACGAGCGAGACTCACCCGCCAACACTTTCACCCTGGAGCAGTCTTCTGCAGCGCGCACAGGGTATGCAGCCACGACTGACTGCTCAGCGTGCCATCGAGGAATATACAAAGTTGAACTTACTTTTTGCAGGCTGCTTCTGTAAAGTACAAACACTGGGTCTAAATTTATTGACCGCTTCAGTTTAAGTATTAAACTTTTAGAGACTGCGTTTGATAGGATGGATACGCGGAGGCTTGTGCCAAGAAGTCTCCTGCTTGCAGTGACAGTGGTGGTGTTTTTATGGGATTCTACTTTGGCTTCTGAAATGCAAGGTAACGTGCTTCTAGCTGATATCAAGTCTATAAAACTCTAAAATATTTTTTTTTATTGAAATTTCTCACACTGATTTAGAAAACCCAGTGTGTTAGGTATTAGGCAAAAAGCCTATCCATAGACTGTAGCCTATAAAAATTGTAAAGGCTCTTAGATTTACTAACTATTTGAAGTTCACTGATGTTCAATTAGCATTATGCATTAGATGGCATAGGTCCTACTATGGGAATAATGGCTGCAATAATTAAAAGGTCTACCCATTTAGAAGGGTCACTCTATAACAGGCTATAAATCGACATCAAATCTTAATATTGCAGCCCTGCCATCATAAATCAGCCATTATCTGTTCTCTCTCTTGTGCTCTGTGACTCTTTTAATTTATTGTCTATTTGTCTTTTTTTGTTCTCTGCTCTGTTTGTTGTTCCTTCTTCTTTGTAGTTCTATGCTCTTTCTCAACTGGAACCCCCTAATAATAACTCTGTCCGGACCCTTCCATGACGTTCCATGTCTTCCATCTGCCCGGCCCTTCCCCACGCTCTCCCCCACAATCACACTGTATACAAACTCTCTCTTCCCTTGTATTGCAGTGGAGCCACATTATCAGCAAATGTAATCACTCCGGGGAGCACTGCAGTTTCTCAAGTCACTCTTTCCTTTCCACTGTGTCATCTTGCTATTTCAAGGCCATAGGCTTGGTTGAGACCCTGCCTCTACATGTATTCTAGCTGCAGCCCATCCATCCACTGTTAAGAGTTAGCTAGAATGCAGTTGGGCAGGTACAACCGTTCCTAGACATTAACAATCCATAGAACAAAGGTTTGTTTTAATTTGGAGTCTACATATTGCTCACCAAACATACACAACAATAACGCCGATACACTTTGTAATTGTTACATTTACATTTAGTCATTTAGCAGACGCTCTTATCCAGAGCGACTTACAGTAAGTACAGGGACATTCCCCCGAGGCAAGTAGGGTGAAGTGCCTTGCCCAAGGACACAACGTCATTTTGCACGGCCGGGAATCGAACTGGCAACCTTCAGATTACTAGTCCGATTCCCTAACCGCTCAGCCACCTGACACCAATTGTTATGGAAGCAATTTGTCTGAAAGTGTGCATTTAATGAAATGCTATATACAGTATGCTGCTGTATTTGATTTGTTTGTTGGATGTTCTACTTCCTGTATAACCAGTGATTGACATGCTGGAGCTGCACGATGCCAAGCATATTGCGTCCGCAGTGGGGAAGATGACAGTAGCCATGGAAAGTGTGTCGGACCTATACCTGGTCTCCACTCTCCGCCTACCACCCAAACTAGGAGGGATGCTACTGGGCCTGTATAACAAGGAAGACAATAGGAAGTACCTGGAGGTGGCCCTCATGGGCAAGGTCAACAAGGGTACTGCTCTTACGGATGTTTGAGGCTGGGTTGAAATGTTTTGTCTAATGTCTTTAAGCTAACTCATTTTATGCACTTAAGTCCCTCCAAGCTATCTGCTATTGAATATTTTTCTGGTTACCTTAATGTCTTAGTTTTTCTATCATTCTCTTAATCCATACAGAAATATACTTCATGGATTGTTAAGTATTTGTACTTTCTGCAGTATGAACAATGCTCTGTGTCTGTCAGTTCTGGTGCGCTACATCCGGGAGGATGGGAAACTCCACACTGTGAATCTTCAGAACCCCGGCCTCTCCGATGGACGCACCCAGTCCATCATCCTTCGGGTGGCTGGGCTCCAAAGAAACCACCTCCACCTGGAGCTCTATGTCAACTGCCGATTGGCCGACTCGGCACAGGGCTTGCCATCATTGGTCAAATTACCGGTGGAGGCGGAGGCCGTGGAAGTTCGTAATGGACAAAAGGCGTATGCCAGACTTCAGGTGATGATAGTTAAAAATGATAGTTGAAAGTCTTCTTGAAGGGGTGTTCTGCATCCCTGTTTTTTTTCGTTAAATACACAGTTTTTCCTCTGTGTATTGTAAAGGAAATATATCTTTTTAACCATTATTTATTTTATTTTGTACTACACTAGGGTTCTCGTAGACTTCAACAGTGGCTTTTTAAGAACAAGCTAAATACAAAGTTCCGGAGGCCCACAGAAAAAACTAATGGCGTAATTATGCCCTACTGAACATGAAAAACAAACCTAGCCTACCCACAGCGATACGCATTCCTGACTTTATATCTTTTATGAGGTAAACTGAGCAGGAAGGCTTGGTTTGTTCTAGGTTTGTTTTATACACAGAATTTATTACTGCAATACAGTACACGCCACAATGTAACATGGCACTCAATGGGCTGAATGTGATGTGAAGAGTTATAGACCACTACACCACAGACATAAATAACTGGAAATTGTTCACTAGACACATCAATTGTCCTTTAATAATGGGTGCAAATCACATTTTAACTGATTACATTTAGTGCTCTCTAGAAAAAGTGCTATTCCTATTTTCTACAATAGTTCAGTCCCATTATTAAAGGACATTATTAAAGGACATTTGAGTTGTCAAACTAGTAATTTCCAGTTAAATATGTCCCACCTACACCACCTTATCTGTGAGACCATAGGGTTATAGTTACCACATTCCCTCTGCAAGAAGAGGGGCTGTATTTTTTGGAAGGTGCAGTATAAAGATGTGGCCCGTATGATTGTACTGTCATACTATTACCTGGCTCCAATCATAGGAAAAATTCATATACATTTTATGAGTATTGAGATTAATTGTTGTGAGAAAAACCTAACCAAGTATGAACAATACACTTCATTGTTTGTGTCTGTCAGGGTACAGTGGACACTCTTAAGATGGCTCTTGGTGGCTCATTGGCCAAAGCAGGATTACTGACAGACTGCCCTTTCCAGGGAGATAAATCTTTTCAAAATTCAGGTTAGTCTCTATGGTTTCAGAGTTTTATTTTGATACTAATCATAGTTGTTCAGTTTACAGTTGTAAATGGTTGTTGGTTATATTGACCTTGAGTCTACCTGTTTTGTATTCAATAACTTTGGCACCCTCTAGTGGTGAGTATTAGTTTTGGTCATATTGGTTCCTTCAGACATGGGCCTAATGTTCTGATTTGAATACAAAAATGTGTTATATATGCAAACAGTGTATTATACTTCAATCATGTATTACTCATGCCAGTGCTGTGGATGGTAATTCAGCATCAACGATGTCTCCTGTTCTGTCAACAGTGAGTACAGATGTGAATGCTATTCTTGGTGAGTACCCCATCTCATATACGCCTCAGAACTCTGACCCCTGACTTATCCACAGACTCCTACAGGTAGAACTTCATCCATGGTGTAATATATCCCTTGATCACACATTTTCACTGTGCCATTCAGATTTTTTGATCGTTGGTTGTGTTTGGTTTAGGTGACCACACCAAGGCTCTGATTGGCCAGCTTATTATCTTCAACCAGATATTGGGAGAGCTCCGAGAGGACATCAGAGAACAGGTGCAATACAGAAACAGAGACAGAGAGAGAGATTTAGCCTTAAAGTGAAAATGTGTCCCGGAATTTGGAGAATTTGTGAGAGAAATCAAATGCCTGTAAAATTAAACTATCCCTTTATACTGGAATAATCTGACCTCGACCTGAAAATGTTCTGACAGGTGAAGGAGATGTCCCTAATCAGAAACACAATTCTAGAATGCCAGGCTTGTGGTGAGTGATAAACAGAAACCAATAAGAAAATCTGGATCACCTTCATTGACTCAAGCCTCCCTACGTTTGATGTTTGGGTTTCTGTACCCAAGGTTTCCATGAGCCCCACTCTCGCTGCGAGCCAAACCCATGTTATAAGGGCGTATCCTGCACAGAGACCCGTGAGTATCCAGGGTACCGCTGTGGCTCCTGCCCTGATGGCATGAAGGGGAACGGAACCCACTGTCAGGACATCGATGAGGTACCAGATGTAGTCCCTCCCGTTGCATAGCAATAACAATGGTTCCTCCCGTAACCATAGCGATATAGTGGTGTGATAATATCTTAATTTATCAAGAACGCCCATCTTTATCACTTTTGTCTTTTATGCTCTCATATTTCAACATACAGTACTCTTAGATTGAAAAATTTATGTTTTTTTACTATGCGGAAAATGACAAATGCAGAAATATTCGGATGTATTCTTTGTCAGTGTGCTCTGGCCCAGCCATGTTTCCTGCCAGAGGGGTGTGTGAACACTGCCAAGGGGTTCACCTGTGAGCCCTGCCCCCCCGGGTACTCAGGACCCTTCCTTAGTGGTGTGGGAGTGGACTTTGCCAAGAGTCACAAGCAGGTCTGAGCTTTCACACCAATGTCCAATTGCACTGTCCAAAGTACCAACCCAATGATATTACCAAGTACCAATGATATTTCAAGTGACCTACAGCACCTGCTGTTCTCCATGTCTCACCATGTAATGCTGAATATGTCTGGCTTGTGTGTTTCACTCTCCACATCCCTAACTGTCTGAGTCTCTGTTCACCATCTGTAGGAATGCAGAGACATGGATGAGTGCGCAGATCTGTCAAATGCCTGCGTTCCCAACTCTGTCTGCATCAACACTGAGGTCAGGTCCAGTCCACGTGCACTAGTCACTGAGCTCTATGTATCACAGCTCACTCTAGCCCCTTGTGTCTCATACTCTTTCATTACCCCCCCCCCCCACACACACACACACACACACACACATCCCTCCCCCAGGGCTCCTTCAGGTGTGGCGAGTGTAAGGAGGGCTTCGTGGGCAACCAATCAACAGGCTGCTTCCTGCGACGCTCCTGCTCCGCGTTAAGCTTCGACCCCTGCGACGTCAACGCCCACTGTGTCATGGAGCGCCACAGCGAAGTCTCCTGCCAGGTAGCAAACCCAGGGTCGTCCTCATCAGTACTGAAACACAAACACTGTGTGTGTCATATATGTTTGTATTCAACCTGAATCCGTCCACTCATTCCGTCTCTGGTTCTGGTCCCAGTGTAACGTGGGATGGGCCGGCAATGGGAACACGTGTGGCCCAGACACCGACATCGACGGCTTCCCCGACGAGTCTCTGCCCTGCATAGACAACGACATCCACTGCAGAGCCGTATGCATGCGTTAGCGCGCGACATACCTTGACGCAAATGTATTAGCCCTGATGCATTATGTACTATGACTCACCTAACCAGACAGACGTTCTTCTCCGTGCGGGCAGGACAACTGTGTCAACACTCCCAACTCTGGCCAGGAGGATGCCGATGGGGACGGCATCGGTGACCAGTGTGACGAAGACGCGGACGGGGACGGCATCAAAAATGTGGAGGTGAGCGCTGTTAGATCTGTTAGTATAGCAGTTCTTTGTCTGTAGGGCAGTTTTCTCTCGCCTGTGAACTAGCCTGCTCAGACTTTCCCATTCAGTACAGGGAAAATAAGTCAGAAGAGATATTCAGGGGTAGAGTGACCTGAATCTTATATCTACTGTGAGATCAAGGATTCCTCTAAGGAAGATTTTAGTTTTCTTGTGCTTCAACAGGACAACTGTCGCCTGGTCCCTAACAAGGACCAGCAGAACTCAGACACAGACTCATACGGTGACGCATGTGACAACTGTCCCAATGTCCCCAATGGCAGCCAGAAAGACACGGATGGCAACGGAGCCGGCGACACTTGTGACAATGACATTGACGGGGACGGTAAGGACACACTGATCGAGTGAGTTCCAGATGAGAAGATGAGATGGAGGATGACTGTGGCGCTCAGGCGATTCTGTCAAGCTTTTTCTCTTTGTAAAGAGTGTTCCCCTGGTCATGTAGGCATCCCTAACGTTCTGGACAACTGTCCCATGCTGCCTAACCCCATGCAGACGGACCATGATGGGGATGGAGTTGGGGATGTTTGCGACAGCTGTCCAGATGTCAACGACCCCATGCAGGTCAGAAACCACGAGACAGAAAGTTGTTGGATGCGATTGGTCAGATGTTTGATCGTGATGGTGAACGTTGATGTCAGATGAGGAGTTTGGTCACTGTATTTGTTCAAAATTATTTTCTTTTTTTGAAAATCGTTTAAAAAAATATATATATACAGTCAGACGTGGATAACGATTTGGTGGGAGATGTGTGCGACACCAACCAGGACATGTGAGTGTCTCTCTAACACACACACACAGTTGATGCTCAGATAGTCCATGCGCAAACATGGAACCTTCAATTTACCTAAACAAATCCTAGTTAATGTCATTGCTAATCTACTAATCTTCTCAATCTTCCATCTCTAGGGATGGAGATGGACACCAGGACACCAGGGACAACTGCCCAGACATGCCCAACAGCTCCCAGTTGGATTCTGACAACGACGGAATTGGTGACGAATGTGACGATGATGACGACAATGATGGCATTCCTGATGTTCACCCTCCCGGGCCTGACAACTGTCGCCTCATCCCAAACCCCAGCCAGACAGACACTGACGGTATGTGGACAGAAGCTGCAGACAATTTCTAGGTATTTTAAGGCATTATATACTGTATCAGAGAAAACGTACGTGTGGAATTACATTGCGATTGTATGTGCCCGCACGTTGCTGGAAGATCGATGTATAGGCTGTACGTTTCTTTAACCAGCATGTACGTTTGGACTGGATGTCTGTTTTCTTCTTTGTTTCCCCTCGCCTATAGATCATAACTCAGAACCCCTATGCTTATACTGTGTCATCAGGAAACGGGGTTGGGGACATGTGCGAGACGGACTTTGATAACGATTCGGTGAATGACTTCATTGACGTGTGTCCGGAGAGTGCTGAGGTGACGCTGACTGACTTCAGAGCTTTTCAGACGGTCATCCTTGACCCAGAGGGTGACACCCAAATAGACCCCAACTGGATAGTGCTCAATAAGGTGATCAATAGCAACAACTCACTGGACTTGAACTCTTAAACTTTGACCATTTATTTGTGGATTCTAGTATTTCAGCATACTATTCTCATTACAGAGGATTATTATGATAACTATATTTGGTCATTGAATACATCAACAGAACACACACAACATTGGAGCATTTTTTGCAGTCTCCATACAATATGCTTACAAATTGAATTGATCCATTGCTCTGTGTTGGACATTGCCTGCAGGGCATGGAGATTGTTCAGACTATGAACAGTGACCCTGGTTTGGCTATAGGTACGTTTATGACATTAAATTGGTCCACCAATCTTTCTTGCTTGCGGTGTGACATTTATCAAAACTATCTTTCTTTCTCTCGCTCTCTTATTCTCATTGTCTCTTCTTCCATCTCTGGGCCTCACCCAGGCTACACAGCCTTCAATGGCGTAGACTTTGAAGGGACATTCCACATCAATACGGCTACTGATGATGACTACGTGGGCTTCATCTTTGGCTACCAAGACTCGTCCTCCTTCTACGTGGTGATGTGGAAGCAGACAGAGCAGACCTACTGGCAGTCACTACCCTTCAGGGCCATGGCCCAGCCTGGCCTGCAGCTAAAGGCCAGTTTCATTTTCAGTTATTCAGCTTCTTCATTTGTATCACACTGCAGTAAACCACAGCCAACATTCACAAGTAACATACATTTACATTTAGTCATTTAGCAGACGCTCCTATCCAGAGTGACTTCCAGTAAGTACAGGGACATTCCCCCGAGGCAAGTAGGTTGAAGTGCCATGCCCAAGGACACAACGTCATTTAGCAAAGCCGGGAATCGAACTGGCAACCTACTGATTACTAGCCTGATTCCCTAACCACTCAGCCATCTGACCTCCTCAAGTAACATCTCACTTGTATTCCCTTTACAAATCAGGCAGTGAAGTCTAGCACAGGCCCAGGTGAGTACCTGCGGAACGCCCTGTGGCACACAGGTGACACCCCAGGCGAGGTCACCCTGCTGTGGAAGGACCCTCGTAACGTGGGCTGGAGGGACAAGACTTCCTACCGCTGGCATCTCAACCATCGCCCACAGGTGGGCTACATCAGGTGAGACATGTGCTGGAACCAGACCCCCTCACTAGACATGAAGAGTCAATAAGAATCATTTATTGAGACTGGTCCCATCCTGCAACTTAGAGACACCAGCTGCCTGACTACATCGACATAAACAACGCTCACCCTAACAACACTAACCCCTCAAAATTATAGCTATACTTGCTTCTGGCAAACAATATTACAATCGAAGGGAAATGAGTGTGTGTTTTCAGTTTGAAATGGGAGTTGTCACTTACCCATCCCTGTGTCCTGTCGACCCGTTCCTCTACACATCTCCCAGAGTGAGGTTGTATGAAGGGATGACTCTGGTGGCAGACTCCGGGGTGGTGATTGACACCTCCATGAAGGGTGGAAGACTGGGCGCGTTCTGTTTCTCTCAGGAACAGGTCATCTGGTCCAACCTGGGGTATCGCTGCAATGGTAAGGTTTTTTGGGTTTTACCCTCGTTTTCAAATTGAAGTGAAATAAGTTCAAATAAGGATTTTGTTTTCCTGCTAACTGATTGTATGCCTGCTACAACCTGCACCCTCCCTCTACCCAGATACTGTGCCTGATGATTATCAGTTATACCGCAAGCAGATCAACATCAAGGTGTGACGTTAGCACAGCATTCGACCTGAAAGACTACACAACATCACTGGTGCCTTTGCTGGATCTTTGTGTATGTGCGTGTGTGTGTGTTTGTGTAGATGTTAGAGAGAGGTTGGCGAGAGCAGTTGAATTACCTAAAATATGCTTGATAGATTTTTGGAGGTGTAAATGGAGGAACATAACACATCCACATTTTGGACATTTGTAACTGAAAAAGTGTCAAATCACACACCTTGTATACATGGATGAATGAATGCAAATGGATTGTGTGTGCGTGCCTGTGTTTGCGTGTATGCAAACATCCTTCTGACACTGTTAAGGCTGTAACACAGATGTTACCCTTGAACATAAACTCAGTGATGACCAACCCATGAAATGCTTGTCTGTAAGACACCTTTTTATAGTAATAAAAACTACTCAAACCAATTTCTCTTTCCTTAATATTTGAACTCAGATGTAAAACAATGTCTTCTGATCGGCAACACTGGAATAGTTGATTTTTTTGCCTTCAAATTAACAACATCAACTGAACATCAACAACAACTAAACATACAGGACTGCTTCCTTATTTTAAGTTCTTCCAACCTTTTAGTACAGCATGTCTTGTTGCCCCTTGTTTGCAGTTGGCAGTGTCTGAAGGAAGTCAACTACTTTGAGGACCCTCTAGATGGCACCAAGTGAACATCAACATGGCTTTTGAGAAGAAAGGGGGTGAAAGTTGAGGACGGAGTCCACGCTGAACTCTCATTTCCTAAAACTCACCATCGCACATTCCAAACCACGTGACATCATCATAGCTGAGTACATTACCTGCCTTAATCGGACCATATATTGTGTGTAGGTCTTCTCAGTCAAAGACTCAAGGCAATTAATAGCTTGTGGTTTAATGAGGAGGCCTATAGTTAAGCATTACCTATAGTTAATGTCCAGAGACTATTGTTTTTGGAAGGGCACATTTCATACGTCAATTGTTTTCCAACTTTCTATAACGACCACCTTCTACGGATTCCTACGGACAGTATGGGTGATCAACTCAATGTGGAAACTACCATTGGCACAACAGTAGAACTGTTGATGTATTAGGTGCAATATATCACAACTGGCCTTTCATGCATCTTTAAAAGTTATCTGCAGAATGTGACCCCTCTTTATTCTGAGGTTGTTTACTAAGTGTAAACTGTACTCAACTAGATGTAAGTGTTTTACTCTAAAAGGTTTTCGCTAAATGGTATCTCTTCACAACTTTCATTCACATCCATGCGAATTACTTTCATTGTGTTCCCCTGACTAAACATTAGATCCTATTATGACCCTAGATAACTGGCACATTATTGAGGGTCCCTATGTTTAATTTTTGGACTGTAAATGTATTCTATTTATGATATTGAATGGCACTTGAACTCTGATTTGAGATTAATGGCCTTTTTTCATGGATGTACTGTTTCAACTATATAATTAGGTTAAATTGACATATTCCATGTTGTGAGTATAAGGGGTTTGATATACAACACAATGAGTCTGAGTTGATTGTAGGTTAGATTGTTATGATTAAATTAGATGGACATCTAAATGAATGGCCAGATTATGGGACTACCCGATACAAATTTAATCACATTATTTCTACTCTTATATAAAACGACTTTCCCCAACGGATGGTCTCTTCTCTCCATTGTGCAGACACATTATTGTATAGATCAAATAATACTACCAGCGTTTTCAGAACGGCTCAGCTTTCATCGAGTTTTCCAGACAAGCGTATAGGCACTTCCCCTGACTCACCCCCCTCCCCGACATGACAGCTGCTGAGCACTCGTTCAATACTCTCAGCCACGCGGTGTCCACGCGTCGCTTCCAGGCGCTGATTGGTTAAAGTTAACACAAACAACGTTTTTCGGCCAATCAGAGTGATGTGCACGCGCTGAGCCATGCTGTGCATTCTACTTCCACATGCTCAGCTGAAACGATCAACAACCCTAGTGAATCACTGGCTGGGCCTCCTCATATAAAAGCTGCGCCTTCCCTTTATGTCAATAGATCGTACAGTTAACATGAGAGTAGGAATACAGTAGGACACTATCTGACGAAAGCAAGCTCTTGCATTGCTTCCTACTTGTGATTCAGTGTAACTCCCTTCCTTTGTCAATCAATACACTAAGGAATTTGAGTCGGGATAGTTAGCTTGATCGACTTATTTGCATTTTTACTTGGATATCTACGGAAAAGCAATCATGGTTGCAATGACAAAGCGAGTGAAGACCTTTGAGGTAGTCTTCAACGACCCTACCAAGACATTTTATTGCAGTGGAGATAAAGTAGCCGGGAAGGTTGTTGTGGAAGTATCCGAGGTGACCAGAGTCTCAGCTATGAAAGTGCTAGGTATTGGATGCGCGAAAGTGGAATATGCCAAAGGAAAGCAACGCTGCCGCGAGGAGAACGAGTATCTCAGATACGAGGAAGTTGTTCATCTGGATGATCAGCCAGCTGGTACGAATGATTTTTATTAACAATGAATACGATTGATTGTACATAAACATGTGCATATTTGTTGAGTTAAGACCAAGAAAACAGCTAGCTAGAGCCAGCTCATATCTATACATTGGAAGTATAAGACTGATACTAGTTTGTTAACCGTATGCTTTGCATCCTGTAATTCTGCAAACGCCTTCTGCTCACCGTCTCTTGACGGTGAGTGTTAAACTGAAGCTGGATTTACTAGGGCTTGAGCAAGCAGATTGTCTGTTAATTTGTCAGCCTTCTTTGGCTTCCAATCAGAAGTGTCAAGCATTAACTGGAAAATTACCTAGTTCAGCTATCAACAGTTTATGGTTGGCTGTGGGTAACATGAGCACGCATGACAGATGTGCTTAGCAACCGTCCCACACTTGAACTGACGGTATGCTAGTCTGGCAAAGTTGAGAGAATAACATAAATCTCCCCCCCCCTGTCTACAGATACTGATGGATCAGTCATTCTGAGACCTGGCAACAAGTACGAATACATGTTTGGATTTGAGCTTCCCCAGCAAGGGTGAGTTTCACTAGCAATAAAGACCCTGCTGTGTGGTGTCCTTAACTGAAAGTCATCTGATTAGCTTCTGTGACCCAATTTCTAACTTCTTTACCTCCATGGCTGTCCACAGGCAGATTGTGTCTTCCTACAAGGGCAAGTTTGGCTATGTCCAGTACTACGTCAAGGCCCTCATGGAGAGACCTGCTCAGCAACCCCTGGAGTGCAAGAAACACTTTGAGGTGGAGGAGCCCCTGGATGTGAACACCCCAGATCTGCTGGTGAGCACCACATTCCCGCCTCTCTCATCCCGAATCCATCACTTCCATCAACACGAAATCGACCACAACACTAGATAGATCGGCAATGCTTTTTAATCGAGCACATTTGAGCTCCCATCTGTACTGCCTTTGGAATGGAAACACATATGGCCATTATGAGATTATGCTCCTGTAACATGCGTGGGCACAGACTCAGGACTGGCACCTGAGTCACATCCTGCTCAGCTGCTGTCCTCCTAGTAAAGCCTCTCAAGGCCAAAGCAGACTTAATGGATAGAAATTCAGGTCAGAGGCCTGCTATGGTAGTACAGAATAATATGATGCCAAACATGAATAGAATTCCAGTGAAAGTAACCCTGGGTGTCACCCTTTCTCTCATCTTCAGTCTCCCACAGGTGGGATGAAGGAGAAGAAGGTCACCTGCATGTTCATCCCAGATGGCCAGGTGTCCCTTAACGCCAAGATCGACAGACGAGGCTTCTGCGAGGGCGAGGACATCTGCATCAACGCCAAGTTTGAGAACACCTGCTCCAGAATAGTGGTGCCCAAGGCGGCAATCATCTCCAAGCACACCTACCAGGCTGGTGGGCGCACCAAGGTCTTCCGCCAGAAGCTGTCTTCGGTGCGTGGGAACCACATCATCTCAGGGATGTGTGACGCCTGGCAGGGGAAGAGCATCAGAGTGCCCAAGATCAAACCATCCATGCTGGGCTGCAATATCATCCGTGTGGAGTACGCCCTCATGGTGAGCATCTTGGTGACTTTAACTTGATGGTACAGCAAAGGCTTCCAGGATGCCTAAAGGCTTTTATTTAAATGAGGGGGGAAAAAAGGTTTTCTATGGTAAATGGATGGAACATATTTAAAGTAGAAGTGACAGCCTTGTGGCGTGCTCCCCGCCAAATCTTCCCGGAAGTACATTGCGTAAGAGGCTTAGCCAAAATGGACATAGCTCAGGAAGTGACCACTTAGCATGTTCTAATGGGAGAGCACAAAGACCTGGAAGTGACCTCAAATCATTCTAAAGGTTGTCCCTGCTTGTGTCCTTCGCTCCAGATCTACATTCACATCCCGGGCAGCGAGAAGCTGATCCTGGAGCTGCCCCTGGTCATCGGCACCGCAGGCCTGGGCAGCCGCACCAACAGTGTGAGCAGCCAGGACGGCTCCGTCAGCAACGCCTCCCTGAGCTGGGTGTCCCTGCAGATGCCCTCGGCCCCGCCGAGCTACTGTGACATCACCCGCGACTGCCGCCTGGACCAGCCCCTCACGCCCCTGCTGGATGACTTCGACGGGGACGACAGCCCCATCTTCATGCACTCGCCCACCTTCCAGTTCCCATCGCCCCCAGCCTACACTGAGGTGAGACTCCCTTTCCGATTGGTTTGTCATCAGTGCCCTGAGCGTCGCTTATTGAACTGTGTTTATTTCCTCCCCAAATGTGTTATCTGACCTAGTCCTTTTTTTTTCTCCTGTGTTTGTCATAGGTCGATGAAGAGTACAATGGCAACGCACGCATGCTGCAAGTCTGCTGAACTCTCAGCGCTTCAGAACTCTGGTCCACTATATCGAGACGTCGAAGGCACTTGGCTCACTGGAAAAGGAGCGGAAGGTCCACAGTACTGTCTGCGAGAGGTTTCGGATGAACTTTGGAAAGTCTCGGGGCCATGGGTCCCAGAGCCCTGGTGTGCAGAGAGTCGAGGAAGTGACAGTTGAGTGGCAAGGGGCTTTTGGTGCCGACCCGCACCGGCAGCCATCTTTTGTTTTATCGCGCTACACCACCCACATTGATCTTTTTTCGTTTCCTTCCTTGAAATTGGTGCTGTTCCCACCTCCGAGGGAAAGCCGCAAACCTTGCGGTGTGCTTCGTTATGAATAAGCTGCTCCTTCCAGTAATCCAAAGTTTGTGGGGTGAGAGATCATTGTTGAGAAATGAAGATGGTCTGATTGTTATTTCTAAATCATGTTATCACTCCATGAGTTTTCCAGAGGGGCCAGTCCTCAACAGATTGGGAATGATGTCACTACTTTTTGGGGTGGTCCATCATGGTGTAATCATTCCATATGAATCCTATATTTCAAAAGATAGGATTGATTTCAGGAACAATGGCTTTTGCTGGGAATAGTTAATGTCCAAAAATTATACCCTGCAGCTTGTTAGGGGCAACATTTTTGTGAGAGAAATGTCAAGCTAATATTTGTTGTGCTAGAAAACTACTGCATGTTGAATATGTTCCATAAGTATCAAGGTTATGCAGAGTCTGTATATGCTTATGTACCAGTGTTTTTGAAACTGTGTGTATTCCTGTATGGTATTGCACTTACTTATGGATGCATATTGCTCTATAACTGCCTACAGGAAAGTTCCTGGATTTAATTTAGTTTCTCTTTGTTGCTTTGAATATGGTTCCTGGTAAGGGGGTATGTTTGTCTGTACAATCCTTGTACAAGCACCCAATATTGTGATGAAAGTTAAACAAGGACTTAAATGGTTTCTAATTGGGCTAGGTCACTTGGCCAAAATATATGGACCCTTCAAAGTGCCAAACAGGAGTGTTTTTGGGCTTGGAACTCCTAGCTTGCCTGAAGAATGCACCTTTTTTGTGAGCAATTTGTGTTTCCCTACACAGCATTTCACTGTGGGACGTCTACAGTCGTTCTGAAATTTCTCGTTCGTCCTCTCTTTTGTTTAAGACTGATCTGTAAGACTGCAAATATGCAATGTATTCTTTATTATTTTCTACATATCTGAGATGGAAAGTATTTTTTGTATAAGACCCAATGGGTTCGTTTTCTATAAGGCAAAATAAAACGTTAAAATAAACCTATAGTTTCCTTCTCTTCTCTTATCACTTTCTGCAAGCTTCACAACCTCTCCATCGAAAATGGGATCTTGTCCAAAATACGTGCTTCTGCCCTTATCTGGCCAGCGTGGATGTCAGCTGAGGGCTTTCAAATGTCTTCTCATGGGGGCTTCTGCTCTCAAATCCTCTGCTGCTGCTCTTCAGTGTGTCTGTGAGGAAAGATATGCTCTCTCCACCCAAACAGCATGTTTACTTCAGATCAGAGCGGAATGTATTTGCCCACTTTGGCTTCCATCTACTTTTATCCTTTAAGATGTACTAAATGGATATCGCTTTTTTCAAGTTACAACTTATCAACTTTATCACATTTTTGCATGTTCTGTCTCACACCATTTCTGTCTGACACCGTGCACGTCATGTACTTCCTTATCCCATGTATGTGTTTAGTCCTATGGAGCACAGTTTACATACTGTTCCAGACTGCAGCCATACATGGATCAGTGTGCCATAGCAGCGTCCCGCTCCTGACTCACAGTCCTGCCTGTCTGTCATGTCACCTCTACTATCTCTCCTCAGGGCGCTGGTGAACCCAGACATGAATTCAAGAAATCTCATTTTCATTTCTAACAAACAAAATTACCCTTTTGATATAATGTACATACCTATTGTCAATATTGTCTTATGATCTCAGATGTGTGCAAGGTTAAAGCTGTTGGCCTGTTCAGAGGTAATGGTTAACTAGAAGAGCTACTGAACCCTGAGCTCGATGGTTTACAAGTCAGTCATGCGTTACTGTTCATGATCATTTCCCTTCCCCTCATTTAACTCCATTAAATGATGATCCCTTGTCCATCCTGGCCTCGGTAAAGGCAAACTGGCCGTCAAGCTTGTTTGGTGGAAACGTTCACTTCAGATAACAGAGCTACTATGACCTATCTTCCAGGTAGGAAAATAAGCTGTGTTGAAAGGCTGTTAGGTGAATGGCTGTCAGACCCTGTTGGACCATGAAAACAGATGTTACTGTGTAACCAGTAAAGCTGATACTTATGTACAATAGCAATTTCTCAACTCCAATTTACCCAATAGTTACAATTTTCCAAGTGACTGGGTGTACTTCCACAAACTAGATTGAAGACTAGACAGTCACAGTAAAGTACATCTTCTGGCTGGGCATTGCAAACAGATACACTCACTTTACATTTTGAAGATTGTTCTTAATAAAATAATTATCACATGTATATATTATATATCATAACGATTTGGCTGTGTCCTCCATGGTTGCAAATGACTCCTTTTCAGGCTGAACACTATTTGGAAGCCAAATTGAGACCAGGGGTACACACACACCTGCTATACTTGGAGATGGGTATGGTTTACATGCCAGGATGGCACACACTTGGAACATTGCACGCTACATTGTTAGCAGAATGCCCTCGAGTTTCACAGAATGACTAGTCCCTCTCATCCAATCTCTGACCTCTTTCCGATTGAAACTGCACTCCAATGAACATGTATGTGGCCTAAAGACTACCCATGTACATTGTCTGATATGGGGAGAAATGGTCTTATGAATAAAATGTTTTTCTTAGCCTTGAAGTGTATGATAGTTTAATCTTTCTGTGGTTTTTGCATTTAGTTTCAGAAGAATGTTTTTTCTGTATAGATGCTGAATGAAGCACTGATACTGAAGAGTACCAGTATAACTATCTTTTATGATAAGCACTGCATCTCGGAACATGGTTGTAACAGAAAAGGGTGTGTCCATGTGTGTGTTCGTATATATCATGCCTGTGCCTTCTTGCCCTGGGAGTGTCTTTGACAGAGTTTCCCATTAAACTACACCCCTGCAAATATAAGGGAGGATATCAGAAACTCTGATGCAAGGCAAGTTCAAATCACCGTGGGGATATACTTTTTATCAGAAAGAATCACCATCATAGGCCATATTGCGTAACGCTATAGTTTGAAATACTGATGTAATTATTTTTAAAAAGTCAACCTGAACTATGTTCCAATGGTGATTGCGATGTCATTATTAACATAACAAAAAGGGAGGAAGACATGTTGAGAATTACGTTACTATTAAAAGAGGATTCAACACCTGACTGGAAAAGTTTGAGAAGCATGGTCGACATGCATTCATGTATGTCCCATGAACGTTCTGATGAGGACCACCACACCACCAACTGGAAACTATCCCTGTTGACAGAACCTTGATTGGTCAACCACAGATCCACTATTATGTCATCGGTCACACGTGGGTGGTACATGCAGGGGTCACCTAAACCCACCTCTACCCCAGAGCCAGTTCTTAGAAACAGCACTGGAAGCCCTCTGTCCCGGTATTTCCCCTTGGCATGGAACAAAACAGTTTGTGAGACAACTATGGTATCAACCCTATTGGCTGATCACAATAGTAAACGTTGTGTACATCCACGTGATTGCTAAAAAAATTAAATAAAAATTCAGTCTGACAGTGTCAACAGCACTGTCAACGTTTAGCATGTTAATGCCTAAACATGACCTATGGTTACTGTACACATTGTCTGCTGCAAACAGCATTATGCAATGGACGTAATACGGTGGCCAATGGCCATGCAGTACACCAAGTGCAGGGTCAAATGCAGACACTTTTTCTATGGAGGATGCCTGCTTATATGGCGCAAACATGTTTGCATTCACAATCACGTTTGTTGAAATGTCCGTCGTTCACATCCCCTCAGCAGTCCTGCTAAGACATATTGAAGTCTGAGCACAGTTATCGCAGATACAAAGCCTCCAAGGTAGTCCTGAGGGTTTAGGAGGACACGGAAAAAGAAGGGCAAGCTCTCTATGAAGAATGTGTTCTTTAATTCCAATCCCTTCGGGTTACATCACTACAAGGGCATGTGACAATTGTGCACACCGATGGCCGCGCCAGGCTAAGAATAAAAAGTGTGAGGGCATCCTAAGCCCTTCTCTAGTTTCCTTCCTTAATTTCTTTTGACTAACTTTAATGTTGGGCTCTTAACCTAGTGCAGCTGAAGCAATGCAGACTATCTGGTACCATCCACCGGGTGATATTAGCGTTCCATATCTGGACTCCTAGGCCATGCACATCACTGGGCCTGTTATCGAAAGTGCCTGAATAAAGTATATGTTTTGGGTATTTGTAATTGCAATTATACCACATCATAATGAAACAAAACTTGCATGCTATTCCTATTTACAGCTTCTTCTATGGGTCTCCATTAGCTACTTACATAAATAGTCCAACTACTGGCACTACAGTCCAATTGGACAGTCTCCATAGCGAGCCCCAATGGTGTCCCCTGCCCATGTAACTGAACACTGTTGTTTACTGCTACTGCAGCTGTTTCCAAAGAGTGGGGCTCCCTCCTTTACTATTCATCCTCTCTCCCCTCTAGGGCCAGCCCCCATGGTTTTGTCCAGGTAACAGCCGTGATGATATCAAAACAAAACAGGAGAGTTGTCCAAGTAAGGCCGGGTCAACGTTGCTTCCTCTGCTCCCCTCCATGTAGTATTTATGACCTCCTCTCAGCACCCAAAAGAATGTTTCCTGTAACCAGGCCACCATTTTAGAACATGCTGCCATGGACTTCCGTGTTGTTGTGTTTAAAATGATTCACCCCTGCCGGATATGGACATGCATTTAAGTTAATTTTAGACATGTTACGTCTGAATATTTCTGCATTGCTTTGACATATTTTGGTGAGTTCAAGTTCACTTGATACGACCCAGTTATTCAGATATTCCAATGAATATGACACAATAAACAACATTTTAGATAGAGAAAGTGAGAAACTTGGAAACTTGGATGGGAACGTGGCCATATGGACTGGCTGCAGAGGTGCAGTATGAGGTGGCAGTGTGTGAGGTGATACAGAGGGTCACTTACTTTTTTTATAGCATTATATAAGCTGGCCCTGCCATGTGGAACAAAGGTGACATGACCGGTTTCCATCACCTGCTGCCACTCCAACAACATCACAGCAGCGGCCACGTCCCTCTTAGATCATTATGATATCCCGCAGAATCAAGTAGTTATGACAACATGCTGCCTGGAAACATTTGTTTTGGAACTTGCTTTGCCCAGCGAAGTCCAGAGAGCTGAAGTAAATAAGGTCAATTGGACAAACACTTGATGTAACCAGAGCTGGTCTGGGATCTGCTTACTGAGCTTGATAAAGATCTCTGCCTCCGTTTACCCTTTCCCCTAGTTAGACTGACAGAAGAGTACAATGGAAAGACAAGGCTGTAACAGAAAAAAATTCAGTATACATGTAAAAGCTTTTCACTGGTCATATAAACGGAACCTTGATTATGTAGATTTGGGAACTTAACTTTAAAGGACTTAAGTCCATGTAAAAAAGTTGGTCAGCAAGAAAACTGCATCAGTGCGAAGAGACAGCGACTCCAAAGGCAAACACATTCCTGGCTGGCTGCCCATGCTCTCTGTAATAGGTAATGAGCCATCCGCAGTGTTTAGTTCATAGTGATGAATTGCAAACACTTTTTCTGAAGTATTTGTTTGTGCATGCCTTGTGAGCCCAGTCAACTCAAACTGTTCTGTAATTATAAGGTATTGGAATATCTTGGTGCATCCTGCCAGTCGAAACGCTATCAATTAACCTATTAAAGTCTCAGGATTAGTTGACCCTAATTTGATTTCTTACCTCCTCGGCCTCTGTGGCCTGGGCATATTTATACTCCCACAATTCCACCATGGACCAGGACCCAAGAGTCCTTGCAAAGATGGAGAAAGGATTTGGGAGAAAGTATAACAAACAAGACTCAGCCAGAAGCTGTGAATGGATTTTGCATGTGCATGTAACTGCATGTGGGCAGCACGATAACAGCACAACTGTCTGTGTAGGAGTGAAAAAATGACTGAATCAGTTTTATTATTTTGCGCCCAATCTGCTGTCAAACACTGCTATCACTCCTTAAACAAGTTTTATTTGAACTAATCTTAGCTCCAAAAATATAACCCTATTGAGTGTTTCAAGGTGAAGCATTATAGTGTTTATAGAAGATTGTTATCCCAGGAGGCCAGAGTTGACGCCACCAGGTCCTCACACTGTGTGCGTGCTCCATATCAGAGCTTTGATTGGTGTAATGCAGGTAATTTGACTTCCTATTGGCTGGCATGTTTCCATTGCTTGTTGAGATAATGACAGCCTCTGGCATTTGCACAGTTTTAAAGGCGATGGCCCAAGGTAAAAAGAAGCAGGACCATTAAACACACTAATTGTCATCAAAGCCTTAAAAACCTCATCACCTTAAGGCATCTTCTTGTCGAAAATGTGTTCAAACCAGTTATTTTTGTAAACCTAGTAAAGAAACGCAAGATTTCAATAAACTATAATGACAAAAACACATGCTCTAATTTCTGCTCATATTTGTTGTTGGTTGCTTAGACCGATAAAACAGACTTCCCAACAAACCCCTCACACACTTTCAGTTTTAGTGTTGTTATGACTGATATAAAAAAAAAAAAATCATCCCAGTGTCAAAGAATTCCACTCACAGTCATGGAAAATTCCCACTCCAAGCTTATCTTGGCTTCACTTTGCTTTTAGCAGCTGTTGCATTAATGACTCATTTCACAATCTTATCAAGGCCTCTAATGGATGACTCTTTTTTTTAGCATGATGGTGACATGTCTGGTCATGTTTTCTTTCTTTCTTTTTTTTGTGGAATGAATCATAAAAGCTGTGCATGCAGGGTATGAATGGCAACCGCTGTGAAAACTGGTTTCAGCCAACTGCGTTGTGAGTGATGTTGCATCAACAGGTGAAAAAGGAAGTCCTCAGTAATGATAATTAAGAAATAAAGGGTTAATTTAGACTGCTGGACACATTGTGAGTCACTGTCATGCACCAGCATTTTATGTCACAAAGATGAATAACATATGACATTAAACATGTAAGTATCAATGTCATTTATGTATTCATTTCTATATAGTATTTGTTATTAGATGGCCACTTGATCATTCAAGTCAGAATTTAATTGAGTTAAGGCATCTCTCAGTGAAATGGCAGGGTTTATCTGGGTCTATCTGAGTCTATCAGGGTCTATCAGGGTCTACCAGGGTCTATCTGGGTCTATCAGTCTATCCGGGTCTATCAGGGTCTAGCTGAGTCTATCTGGGTCTATCTGGGTCTATCTTAGTCTATCAGTCTATCTGGGTCTATCTGGGTCTATCTGGGTCTATCTGAGTCTATCAGTCTATCCGGGTCTATCAGGGTCTAGCTGAGTCTATCTGGGTCTATCTGAGTCTATCAGTCGATCCGGGTCTATCAGGGTCTAGCTGAGTCTATCTGGGTCTATCTGGGTCTATCTGGGTCTATCAGGGTCTAGCTGAGTCTCTCCTCCCTGACCAAACAAGGCTTTGTTGGCTGCGTCGCCTTTTCGCTTTGCTCCCCGGCATGAGCCTGGCTATACTGTAGCACAGCCTGTGCTTTCAAAGACTGCATGACAAATATGCATACACAGACACACAGACACACACACTAACACGCATATCCTTGCCCTGGTCTATTGCCAAGATATTTGAAGCTTGTCTTCCAAGAAAATTGAATTATAATGATTCTTCACTTTCCATGGATCTCATGAAACTAAAATCATGTAACCTTTGTTTCTTGCAAAGACACAGCAATGTTACACTGTTGGATGTGGGTAACATAGACGAGTTCTACTTGTCTCAATATAGCTATCTTATATTTCCTTTAATCCTTGTCCTCCTAGTGTTCACTGCTAGTGCTATTTCAGAGTCATCAATGATATCATATCATAAAAACACATAACAGCTTAAGCCATGTTCTCAGGTTTCTCATCGAGTCTCTGATAGGCTCAGGCCCTTGCTCACTCATAACATTATTGGTTGAATCTCTTGTTCACGAGGCCTGCCATTCGTCTCATGCGTGATCACCACACCCAGCACTTCAAACCCACTCTTCCGGTCTGGATTCCCTCTTCTGTTCCGTGGCTGCTCTCTGGCTGTGTCTCACCCTCTGTTTTTCCTCCCCCACTCTTTTTTGAAAATCACCAGGTCACCCTTGCTCTCCAAACATAGACAGTACACCTGAGATTGGTCTATCAAGCTGTTATTGAAAAGTATTAACATCATTATCAACAATTGAAAGTACTAATGGGCATTCATGAGACAAGGCCAAATAAGTAGGCTAAACACAGTAAATTAAGTTATATTTGAACTTAAAGTAACCACATGACCTCCAGGGTAATTTAAACTGCACTTAGCAGAACATTACCTTCTGTGAAACATTACTTCTTATGGTACCTGTGAAAACGGACCTTTCCTGCATGTTGTATTTGAGATCCTGTAGTAGCACTGTCTGGTCTACAGACAAAACTGTTCACACTGTTACACTTAAGATATGATCTTGTTTTATTGTTGCACTGTCCAATCATCAGAATTATGTTATGTTGTAGTTGGTGAGGTTATTGTTGCACTGTGTCTGGTTGAGACTGTTCCTTGGCTCAAACACATGAATTGTGATCTTATAACTTGTGATGCATTTACATTTAGTCATTTAGCAGACGCTTTTATCCAGAGCGGCTTACAGTAAGTACAGGGACATTCTCCCCAAGGCAAGTAGGGTGAAGTGCCTTGCCCAAGGACTTTTGCACAGCCGGAATCAAACCAGCAACCTTTGGATTACTAGCCCAATTCCCTAACCGCTCAGCCACCTGACTCCCCTGCCTGCCTGTGCATGAGTGCATCACTCATGCACAAATTATTTATGCTTGCCTTTATACTGTAGACAGGCATGAGGTAACTAAAGTTGTCACAGACAAACAGCCCTTTTAAGGTTACCTTTAACCAAAGAACATATGGCCTCTTATCCGTCTCCTGTCCGACGCAGGAAATGTGTGGCATTGTAAAATAATTGTAATTGCTTCATAAGATAGCTTCTTAAGACAAAAAGATCAGCTTCAGTGGAAATGGGTTTGTTGAATAAAACATCAGAAAACATTATGACTGTTACAGGCATACTTATGAACTCAGTCTACATTCATAACCTATTTCAGGACATATAGGAAGAGATGATAACTGTAAACCATGACGCTTCTCTTTTCCATTCTGCTTGTCCTCTCCTTCAGTTCTGCCTTTCCCGCTTCACTCAGTGAACAAATTCCCCTCTTAACTGAACATGAATCATGAGAGTAGTTCCTATTGGCTGCACTGTGCGATCATGCGCTTTACAATTGGCTGATGGACCTGTACATGCGCCTACCATGCAGAGAGGGGATGCAAGGATCCCCACAGGCAGCTTAGGCCTTGTGTTTGGTGTTGAGACAGAGCATTTTTAGGAAAGGGTTTCTCAATGACCCCACCTTTTTTAAGAATTCCGATGACTAACCTTGTTTGTTCTGTCATTGAGCTCTGCACACTCTCTGATGACATAGGGTCTCTTTTGAAAATGAAAGATTAAGAACAAACTGTCCTGGGTGGCCTGGTAGTGAATGCTACACTTATCTGTTGCCACTTCTATAATGCTTGTGAAGCACTGGGGTGTCTGGTTCCCAGTGAACAACATGTCACAGTAATACACTAATTCACCCCTCCTTGGCTCAGACATTCTTGGAGCCCCCTTTACTGAAAGTAGGTTAACAAAATGCTGTCTGCATAACTGGGATAGTAACCTATAGCATGTAGTCCATGACTGAGGTCACACATGCATCAGTTACATTGGCCTATATCTATATGTAGGCTTTCGCATAAGGCCTGAACTTATATATGTATGCTGAGTCAGTGCCTTTTCCTTACATATTCACCATGGTGGACACTTACAAATAGAGTATCATTCAAAAGGTGATGGTATAAGCACATTAATTAATAACTGTTTATAACACCGCATAATCTCAGTTACTGTGAATACACATTTCTGGTTTGATAACTAGCACAGCCAATTAGAAGAAGGAGAACACAGTAGACAGTTGACAACAGGATGTGGTCAGGTGATATTTCCCACCACAAAGTCACATGTCTCCAAGTGTACAAGATGTTACCCAACACATACCTGTCCACACAAACACACGCATACCCACACAAATGCATGAATACAGATGTCAACAAACACATCCAACATGTGAAAGGACTTGCACACTGTCTCCAATGTATTGTATTCATCTACAGTTTCATGTTAAACTCTTAACATACAGATTCTAGAGATATTATCCACAAAACTCTATGAGAGAATAATGAACAAACAAGGTGATTAGCTTTTTTTTTTGATTACTTACTACTATGTGTGTACTATGAGCTATATATTATAGTTTACTATTCATGTTACAGGAATGAAAAAACTCTGGCCCTTTATTTCTTTCCAGAAAAATCGACATAGTTCTAAGATCATAATGGCATGCACCCCACATCAATGTTCGTATTGTGACATCAACCATACTGAGATGTTTACTGAGACATCTCTCTGTGGCTCAGTACAGTATGTTTTTGTGGACGTGCTGGTGGAGAAGGAGGGGCATGACATGCCTGTGTAAACACCATCCTCCCACACTCTGCTGAAGAGATCGGAATGTGCTGTTCACCTTCAACAAACCAGGCCCAGAGAAAAACAAGATCTCCACCAAGAACTTACCTGAAGTTACCCCATCTTGTGTGGGGCATAACCTCGAATGGATTTGACTCAGTCAGACTACAGGCTAAAACGTAACATTCCTCTTTCTGAGACACATGTACTGTGTCTGAGCTGTCTGAGCCGTTAACATGTTATCTGCTCTACACATTTTCTCTCCCCTATGTCTTCATTTGAGCAAAGCGTTCAAAAGCATATTATCCCTTCTCTTATGTTATTACACAAGTCTGCACGGATGTGAAAAAATCACCTTGAGTGAATGAAAGCCAAACAAGGTTGAATGTGCTATCTGACTCTCCGGTCTCTCTTGTGCACATGCAACTTGGGTGTGCGTTTCCAGGCCTGGGCTCATGGCTCTCGTCAGAGAGGTTGTTTTGAAAAGTGCATCGTAATGGTGCAGGTGCCCTCTCTGTGGACCCCTGACTTCACTCTGTCTGCCTTGCAGAAATATGCCCTTCTCACAGTACAGCAGGACAGCTAATCTTCCTTTGGACTAATTTTAGCATCAATCAAGGGAGGGTTGCTGAGCTGTCCCCCCCCCAGCCCCCTCCCTTTCAGCCTGGGCCGGTGTTGAGCTGTCCCACTGGTAACTTGTTGACACCAAACTGGCAAAAGGACAACATGTAAATGGTGATAATATGACACTGACTGGCTCTTACTGTTTAAGCCAGCCGCATAGGTGAGGACGGGGAGCCATTGAATCCATAATGGATTTGAATTATTAATTAATAATCATTTTATAATAACTTTGTGTTGTGGAATGCAATATTCATGCAATTCTGTTTGATGCAGGAGGGTAAACATTGTTGGTGTTCTGTTCAGTGTTCCAACAACAACATGGTGGAGGTCAGTGATTGGGTTAAACTCACCAATAGAAACAGATGTTTTCCAGACTACTGTAGAAATCCTCTCTTAGACACACACTGGCCTTGGTCTGTAACAACTACGGCACTGTTTTGACTGAAGATGAGATTGTATTGTTATGTTCCTTCTTCAGAATAATCTAAACTAGTTGGGTCTGTGTTGTCATGGGTGTTTTTACACGTACACAGACAGACAGGATTGCTGAGTTGATGCAGTAAGGTGATTTGCTTCTAGTAACACACAAGGCAGAATATTTTCAGTTTGGCTTTGTAAATGGTCAGAGGTGTCATTGTGTCGAACATGAAGTCAATAGCCAGAGCAGAGATAATGTTCAATATGCAAATGGAATTACTGTAGCAAGCGTAGCCACAAAGCACTGGACGGGACCAGCTACAGGGCATACAGAAGTGATAAGCACAAAATACAAAGCCTGTTATTCATATGATAATCTCTCTGACACCTTTCACTTCCAACAGGTTTTTTTTACGGTTCTTGGGACAATACCAACATCCTTGGTCATAGAGAGCAGGGGGAATCCCTTTACAACTATCTCTATTGGACTTGGAGAGATTTTTCAGAGGCTCGTAAGCACCCATATCAGAATACACAACATATGAGCTTCAACAAAGTGGTCCTTGTGCTATCTCCCTCCGGCTATTCACATGATATAGTGGATGAAAGAGAAAAAGAGACAGAAAGCAGGGCAAACTGCAAATACGTTATAGATGGTTTCAAACACAATAAGGTAAATGGCCCAGTTCTTTGTTGGAGCACTGTTTGTGCGCCATGAGTGAAGTTCATCCAAACAATGAACTGAATTATTATCAAACAGGAGTCATTTTCATGCCTTCTTTGTTTTCTGAAATAATAAAGGCATACAGTGTCAGGGTAACAAACTAGCCAGGGGCAGGGGAAAGGGAAGTGAAAGCTGTAAAACGTACAAACAGAGGAAGCCTAAGTCCGACCCTCCTACATTCAGGGTGCAGAGGAAACGACACAGCACATCATGTTCCTTGCTGAAACTAAAACAGGAAGTGTCTTGTTAGCTCCTTGTCTCGTGGGAGTCAGAAGACATTACGCATGGCTCCAAATCTGTGGTAGAATAAATGTCCTGGCTCAGCAAAGGAGGACAGGTCACATCTCTCCCCTAACAACCTGAACAGACGTGTATATAAACCACACCACAATCTAACAAGAAATGGCTTTATGGCCTTCACTAAGGATTGATAAACTGTTGTCAGGTTTGTTCATCTCTCTGAGTGCAAGAGCAGTAGGCAGGGAACCTGGGGTAATCAGCAAAGGTGGAGTTAGTCAAAAGATTACAGTAAGGATAGGTCACGTTCTTCCCTCCTATTTTAGTCGCAGGGTGCAGAAGAAGTGAGCAACCACTTTCAGCCTGAGCTGAATACACACGGGCACCCTTGGGAGGGGGGGGCACCATGTCTCTCCCAAGAGACCACGGAACATTTGTTCAACATCAAACCAAACACTACGGTTTCCTCTTCCTTGTCATATTTTCCTTCTGTTCTGACTGACATGTCAACCATTTTTTCGCTGGAGAATGAAACGACTGTGAGATGACAACCTTGTTCACGATGTTGGTTTAACCCCTGAGGCCACGTGCGCACCTTTCTTCACTTTCCAAGGTTAAATCCTCTTTTTGACTTACGGCATAATCGTTCCGACCAAGGCTTAAGTATCAGAGTGTCCTCAAGGTGTTCCTCAGCATGCGGTCTGGCTCAATCTCATTCTGGACCAGTGTCAGAAACAAGGACACCGTGTGGTGGTCACACCTGTGGCAGCGGGCGGGGGAGGGACCTGCATCCACCCTCCACCCAACCTGCTTGTCGCTAGGCCCGGATTAGTCTCTAATCACTGTGGCCTACAAGTGGTCGACAGCCAGCGATTAGGGTAGTATTGAGGATAACGGGTCAAACTAACAATTGCACGTGCAAGTCTGTGCACTTGACCTGGGTCTAAAAAATGCAATGAAAAACGACCACTGTTCAGTTATTCTGGGTTCAATACTATAGTTTTACTATTGTAATCAACAATCAACAAGACTGGTGACAGTCTTATTGATTAGTGATGAGCGCTGGGCAACACGTGATAAGTGGGAATCAAACCTGCTCGTGTTGCTCTGTGTAATTTGGATAGGATAACCTTTAGCTAGGCAACCAAACCTGTGACATCTTGCATTTCCTGACACAGGCTAACACTGAATTCTCATGTTACTTTACAGTAAAATGGACATCATTATCTCTATTTACTTAACTCTTGTGCTGCCTTCGGGTCACATGACCCAAAGGTTCATAACGAACCATCGTTGTGTTTACCCAATTTTACCCAATAAAAAAACAAATAAAAATAATTTAATTTTAAGCTTTGCAATGTGAGGGGTCTGAGACAGCCCAACAGTTAAAAGAAAATGCTTCACTTTGTTTTTGTATGCGGTAAAGTTGTCGCAATACGACGGTGGGTCACAATGACTGATGGGTCAGAAAGACCCGAAGATAACACAAGGGTTAACCAATGAAAGTTATTGATTTGATCATATATATAACCCAATATAGTTTAAACTAAAACTGTATATCAATGTTGAATTGGGTTGGGGTTAGGTCTGAACAGAGAACCTCACCATTATAGAGAACTGCCTGTGTATGCAGTTCTGATTGATCTATCCCAAAGAAAGAGGATACATTGAATGCTGTTCATAACACGCAGCAATGTGCATAACCTCACATTGTTTAAGTTATGTCATCATGTTGGCCCCTCTCTGTTCATGGCATGAAGAGACTGCCACCAAGAGGACAACTGTTAAACTACAACATATTTATTTTGTCAGTTGGGGGTTGACATTGAGATCTAGTGACAAATAGCTACAGACTAAACGATTATCTTTGTGAGGGACACTTGGGAAAAATAAATAAGTCTAAAAAAACAACAAGTGCAAAACAAGGTTGCTAGGTGCCTTCACGTGGAGGTCAAGCTGTGTTAGACCAGACAAGAGCCTAGTAAAACAACTTGGGGTTGTTGTCGGTCAGCTACCCCGTAATGCAAGCTGACATTCTTCCAAGCTGTTAAAATTTAGGTGCTGTCGAGAGCTGTAAATTGTCAGCTCCTTGATTTTGCCTGGCCCAGACACTAGACTCCTCTCTAGTTACAACTCAACCTTGTCCAGCCTGGCTCATTTCCAGTAAGTAGGGAAGCATATCAAATTGGACTGGAGTAGAATGACAGAGCTCCTGTTTAGGGTGTTATGCCACGTACAGCATCATCAGAGAAGTGGGTGACTTGAAGTACCAATATTTTGCTGAGGGTTATTGCATTTGATGTCATGAAATGTGAATAATAATCAAAGGAAGCACACTGCATTGGTGTTCAAGCATTCAATGATCTGATGCATGGTACATAGATGACATTTGATGTGCCAGAGAATGCCGGTTGGATTTAGGTTCAAAGTATTTCTTTTAAGTTGCAGACATATTGATCATATCACTACAATTCTTCCAACCAAATCAGACACGGGTTCCTAAGTTCCCAATGCAGACCACATAGTACAACTCATCAGAAGCTCTCCCTACACAGAGTTCACAATAGCTCTCGTTGTTTACAGCTGTGGAACTAGGTGTTCCAGACCCCTGCAGGGGTCAGCAAGTCAATCACACCCAGTGTGGTAAACAAAGGAAAATGTTCCATCGTGTTCCTCCCTATACAGGCGGGTAGGCCCCGCCCGTCAGAGGTGCAGTAGACAGCTTCCCATTCTGTTCCCGATGTCACACACCACTTTGAGCTGTTGAGCACTGTTTACAGTCCCACATACCACACCTGTCCTTCACACCACATGACTGGTTGCGTAATGTGTTTTTCTCACTGGGAAGAAACAGACAAGCACCTGACGCCTTCCCGCGTAGCGTTTGCCTAAACTGCACGCGTGTTGCGTGATATCGAAATATGGGTTGCAACATGTTGAATGGGATTCTACAGTAGGCTATGCAGTAAAATTCTAAATTATAAGCATGCACCTTGCGCTTCTGGACTATTTGAGCTGACTGCACACATTCTCTGTGAGAGTGAGTACGTGACCGAGTGCACGTAGTCAAAAGAAAAGGTCTTGACCCTTAGGGTTAGGTCATTCCCCTTATGAACTCCATGTCAACATTTGCCCTTTCACCACATTGTTGTTATAGATAGAAGCTCCTAACTCACTGTGGACATGCAGTATAGTTAGCACACAATCTAACTCTTGATGGAAAAATTCAGAAGGAATGGGGTATGGAGACCTCAACTTTCTCAAATCTATCCTCTTGAGGATTTAGCTGGTGAAGTGATGGTAATTTGACATCTATATGAAGAAAAAACTTATATGACCTAAAATACTTAGGACATATGTTAATCTCAATCATGGTTGACATGTATACCTATATTCTATAAAATAAAAATGAAAGAACAGTTTGCTTGAAATTAATACATTTGTCGCTATAGAAAACTGCAGGACAGCAGGTTGCAGTGGGTTAATATGAGTTAGGCCTGGAGAGAACAGATAAACACAAAATCTAAACGCCTTTGTCTGCTAGGGATTACCCATATTCCCAGTACGACACGGTTAAATGTGACACCAATACACTTGTAAGTGGGAGTAATTTGGAGGAAAACAGTGTGAATGGAAGACAGACATTCATCTTTTAAGTTCCAGGAATGGACAATATATGACATTTAAATGACTTATGGATGGCATGATTAAAAGAAAGCTGTAGTGCACTGTATGTTCAATAGCTTTTATGAACGGTGTATGAGTAGGCTATTCAGAGTCTTAAACACTGCACTAGCTGCCACTATTACAAACCTATTGAGCAGTACGCCATCTACTGGTATATCATGTCAACACAACAGTATTTTATAACGTATTTTCTTACATTCAACAACACGTTTGTAAACTAACACACTTCAGTATGTCACAAATTAAAACACCTGATTGTCTTTTTCTTTTTTTTTTTTTTTACCTTAAAACGAGTAAGATATTGGTTGAGAAATATTACTTACATGAAAACGTGAAATCAGTCACAGTATCACTGCAATTGCACACCTATTAAAATCAAGTATCAAAAGGATAAAATGAATATTAACCACACGGCCACATCGCAACTTCAGCTCGATCTGAATGAAACGGTGACAACAGCCTTGGCTGTCCTCGCAAGTGGTCCCCATTATAAAACATGTTTAAAAGCAACGATCCTCCACATCCCATCACGTTTAAGGATTGCATAGCACTACTATTATTCTCTCCATTATAAAATACAACTGTTCAGAGTGTCATTGACGAGCAGCTTTGGCCTCTGATGTCTGAAAATGGGGGTGGTCCTCTCATTTAGGACAGTTTGGCTTCCATTCCAGTGTTCTGTTTAATAAGTGGCTTCATCCATGTTGTCGTCGCTGTCCCCTCCAAACTCCTCTCCATTGTCAAAGTAAGACATGATGTAATCGGTATCCTAGAATTTTCGAAAGGTTGGTCAAACCCCCAAACTGCTCAACAAGGGACACTCATTGCATAGCTATGGTTTTGTTTGTTAATTAATTTTTTGGTTACCACTTTAACAATAGTCACTCTCCTGAAATACAGCTTTAGATGCCATTGGTCACAAAGGAATAGTTTCATCATAAAAATATGCTATAACACGGTAGGGAGCATGGACAAATGGAGAAAGAAATAAAGTTAAATGACCAGCAGGAGTCATTACCTCTTCTATGTCCTCCTCATCAAACTCCTCTTCCGCCTGTTCCTCCTCTTCATTTGTCTTCTTCTTCTCCTCGTCCTCCTCTTCCTCTGAGTTGGCAATCTCTTCTTTCTTTTCAAGAGTCTAAAGGATTTGGTTTCCCAACAAACAAATGAGTGTTTATCTGGCAAAAGGATTCAGTATGTCCCTGTTTACAATACCATATTTCAGACCAGTCAAGGCTATGTGATGGATAAAATAGATATATAATGTGAATAACCGTTTATGACTTTAAACTAAAGGTGTTGTTGACATCCCACCTCTAGCTTGGTGAGAATCTCTTCCTTGGCCACTGTTTTCTTGGGTCGTTTAATTTGGGCTGTAGGTCCTGGAAGGAAGGAATGAGAACATCAGTTCACTAGATGATTCTACTATGATCATATCAAAATTGTAAAGAGAGTTCGTAGGAAGTACCCGAACATGGCAATACAAGACATTCTATTTGTTTATACGCCACTCACTTTTTATTTGAGGCTTCCTCACTTTGATGCAAAGTTCTTTTGGCAATCTGCTCCAGTCTAGAAAAAAAATGTACACCAATACACTCAGTAACCACTGTATGCACCACGGATTAATAATCTATAGATAATGTGACATAATTAAACATTAAACAAGACCCAATGCAGATTGTCACAAAGAAAAGGGGATTAACTATCTGGCGCCATCTGTTGGAAATTATTACTGATACAAGATGTCACCCTTTAAGGCAGGGCTCATCAATCTTGTTCCTGAAGAGCAACTGTCCTGTATGTTTTCATTTCAAACGACCTGACCTCACAACTGGGGTTGGAGTAAAAACCGACATGAGGGTAGATCTCCAGGAGCATGGTTGACCAGCCCTGCTTTAAGGTGAAGAACCAAGCATAGTTCCTCTTGGAATAACCATTCCAATGATAACTAAGAGTGCAGAAGGAGCAGTTCACTAGGAGTGGTTGTGAATAGGAGACAGTGCAACAGTGTGAACTGTTCTCTCGACTGTCCTTGAATACACCACTGTCCCTATTCTAACCCTAGCCAATCAGTTAGAAAAAACCCACCCCAGCAAACCATCGCTCACCTGGATTCCACTCAATGGTCCCGTCCTTAGGTTCCCCCGTCTGGTATTTATCAGAGTAGCGATCAACGTCTATGGTGGAAGTTAGTCAAAATTAATAAATAAAGTAGACAATATACTTTCCATCCTTTCCAATTTCTCGTCATTGGGGGAATTCCATCACAGCAAACATTGTTTGTAAGATCGCAGCTGGAAATACCCAGTTTTAGTGCTTGATATATTGATCCACCCTACAGGAGTGTGGAGGCTACCTCTCTTGGAGGCAGCGCGCCTGATGTAGAAGGGCAGGTTTTTGGTGGCAGCCCTCAGTTCCTGCTTCAACGCCAGCATGTAATCCATCTCCTCTCCTGTCTGCAGGGGCACTGGCTGGGCAGTCATGGGCTGGAGCAAAAACACAGACAGCTTCGTCAGTAACGGGTACAAATCACAATTAATTTCATGTCATTTACGTCACAATTTCATTAACGGTCAATCAAAGTGTTTTGTGGTATCAGATTTTGATTTACTGATCCCCTCACATTTGGTTGATCTGTAAAGTTAAACTTTTTTGATTAGATTTGACAGGACTGATATAAATACAACATACTGGAAATAAAGGTGATGGCGTGAAGGTGGTAGGGGGTAGGTTTTCACCCTTTCCAATCCCCACATCTTCCAAATTGAAGGTCAGCTGACTCCTTCCACGACCCCTGCCACCTCTTCCAGCCATAACACTGGTAGAGGTAAACATAGATGTAAAGAACATCAGACAGAAAGTGATGGATACCTTTTTTTCACTTGCGAACGTATGTCCTCTCCTAGTAGACGTTAAGGTTAGTGTTGTCTACTACTACAATGTCGAATCCCATTCATTACAGTATAACAAACAACCGTGATCATCTGAATGTATATAATCATATGTTGGGTAACAAACAAACGCATAGTACTGTACAGACTTATGGGTAAATAAAGCTAGACCATGGCTTTACAAGGTAATGAATCATTTACCAAATCGTGGGTTTATTTCAATACTTAGCTCTACACTTCATTGATGCCAAAGCGAAGGAAATTAAAGGGCTAGACTGATTCCCTGGCAACAACAATAGCTAACAGCACTATATAGTCTTACTAAATTTAGATGAACATATTATCTTTTTCTGTATACTTTGGCAGATACGTTCTACCTTGGTCGACTTACCTAGACTGCTGATATTAAGGCACTGACACTCCTTTTACAGATAGTAGCCTAGTAGGCTACTGTATATTGAGTAGCTCGTTATAGCCTGCCAACGTGGTTGTTTTACCAACCGGGTATGGATACTAGCAAATTATATTTTAAGGCATCTAATACAACTAGCATTATCCACTATCCATGTCGGCTAGTTGCTAAGCATGCAGCCTATGTTACACACCTTTTTTATGAAGAAGGGAAGCTAAGAAATAGGCTAAAGGTGTGTTCTAACACACACGTGTCCGCTAGGGTGTAGCCACTCTCACTCCATTTTCCGGTTGACTTATTTAGAAAGTTTCAAAATAAAGGTTTCAAAATGTTGTCGTTTTTTTTGTATTTAAATGTCAAAGTTAAACTTTTGCAAAAAAATACATAGGATACTGCTACAATACTGTACAACACAACACCACAATAGTATCCTATTAAAGGATAAATAAAGCCACGGAAAGAAGCTTGGACAAGGCCAACGAGTTCAACCAGTATAGGTTACACTGAGTCCACTGTCAACCTGCTCCCAGTTCTGATTGCCCTGGCGATTATAGGCGGTGAAATGAGTCAGTATTCAGGGGAGGTCTCATATTAATCGAGAATCTGGAAACTAAACCGGTTGTCATAGAAACAGACAAGATGTCCAGTGCCACCCTTTCATGTGATGGTGTCCTCCTTTCTTCTCTGTGACTATCTCCTCCCCTGGGCCTCTTCACCTCATAGTCTTGCAGGACTGCTAAAAGAAAGGGGTCAACCAGCGGTGAAAGCAGAAGCAAATACAGTGTTTTTTTTTAATTAAGATTCACTTCATGATATTGATCAAATCTCTGGTAGGCTACATGACATAACATTTTAGGGTTAAAAAGTAGGCCTACATGCAAACTGTTGTGTGTTTGTGTTGGTTGAATGCACTATCATGTTTCCAGAGGTATCACTGCTAATCTAGACTTGTTGAAATGTTCTTGGCAAGGGGGGTGGGGGATGGTTGAGAGACAAAAAGGATTAAGGGGGGCTAATTAGGCTACCCCACGCATCAGTAATTACCCCTACATTTGTAGTCTTACTCCCCTACACCTTCACCCTCTGTGAGTTAAATTACTGTTTTTGATCTTTCTGATGGGGAAAATGACTAACTTTTCAGTCACTGACTGGCAGTAAACCCAAAACATATTCTGTAGAAATAACGGTCTTATTTAATAGGGTTTCAATCAAAAGTGTCTCATTGACCCCACTGAAGACTTCTGACATCTTCTACGCCAATTTTCTATCCCCTTTCAAGCTTAACCCTAATATCTGATTTCACATTCCAATACCTTCTGCCTTAAATTGGACGTTTCAGATACAAACATCTCTAATCCTTTCGCTCACTTGCCTTAAATCCTCTTAGGGGGTCCACATGCTGGCTGGCGCCATGTACTTATTGGCCAAAAACAAACAAAACGATCATTTAAAAGAATCAGCGCATCTATCTATATAAATCTGCTGACAAATTATCTCTGAATCTGTAACTCATAACTCATTGTCCCGTGAGAAATTAATTATGCCTATAAATTATATGCACGGTATTGCTCAGTACGACGATGGCGAATCTGTGTAGTTCCACCCAAGGTGCAGATCAGATTCAGCCAAGATTCCAGCAAGAGCCAATGAATGGAATACGCCGACCATCAGATTGAATCAACCGCGTGCAAGAGAGAGAAAGAGAGAGAAAGACAGAGAGAGAAAGCGAGAGAGACAGAGGGTGAAAGAGAGCAGAGCGAGGATTTTTAGAGGTACCTGAGAGGGAGCGCACAGAGTAGTTTTAGGTACGTGCAGGACCTTACGTGAAATACGGATTTAACATATTTATTGCTATTGCAATTATTTACTGTTATCGATCACTACATTCAAAACTTGAAATGGGTAGTAAACTTGCAGACTTTTCTGGAAAATGGAAAATGAAAAGCTCCGAAAATTTTGAAGAACTTCTAAAAGCCCTGGGTGAGTTTAGTCTTTACTGTCATTCGTTTGTGTATTTTTTAGAACTGAAATGTACAAACATTTAAGCGTTTTTGCAAAAGTCAAAGACTGGCAGTCCCTTTTACAGAATCTCACACTGGGGTAGGTGACAGAATGGTTTGTGGTAAACCAGTAAAATTGTATTTAATTGTCATCCGTATTCTGTGATGGACTGTCAGTGGGATATCAAAGTAAACCCTAAATTAAATTAATTAAAATATGTAGGGGACATATAAGCATGCACATGATACTCACAATATGCATATTCACACACACGTAAAGTACAGAGTGAATGAGAGAGAAAGAGACAGAAAGAGAGAAAGAGAGAGAGAGAGAGAAAGACAAAAAGAGAGGGAGAGAGAGAGAAAGAGTTAGAAAGAACGAAAGAAAGAAAGAGCGGGGTTAGAAGAGGGCCAGTCAGTGACATCCATTAAATCTGAAAACAAATAGTCTTTTCTCTCACATCTAAAGCGAGGTCCTCATGCGATTGTAATTAAAGCCAGTGTAAACGTAACTATGCCCTCAAAGTGGCCCCCTCTGGGCCTCCACAGCCCCCTGGAGTCTCTCTGTGTGCCGGACGCCATTCTATCAGCCCAGACAGAAGTAGAATCCAATGTGGTGAAGCCTTGCACCAAGGTTCAATATGTGGTTGATGAAACAACTGAATAAGTCAATAACCAGTGGATACAGGCCGTAAATCACTAATTACAAGCAACATATTTGACCTCCATCAAGTGGTACAGGAATTGCTTGTTTAGAGTTAGTTCGTCATGGAGCTTGGCTGTGTGTGCGCGGCTGTGGGTGTCCTCCAGGTGTGAATGTGTTCCTAAGGAAGATAGCGGTGGCAGCAGCCTCCAGGCCCGCGGTGGAGATCAGTCAGCAGGAGGCGACCCTGTCCATCCAGACCTCCACCAGCGTACGCACCACCCACATCTCCTTCACCGTGGGACAGTCCTTCAGTGAGAGCACAGTGGACGGGCGCCCCTGCACGGTAACCCAGCACCCCCGACACCGTCTTATCTACATCCGCACCATGCGCCGCCCCGAGGGGTCCGCTGTTATTCTACGCATATTTTCCTCCAAGAATGTGCACAGAACCAGGGGGTGCACACCTACGTGGTTTACATTCTCTCCATTAAGTGTGATGTTATTCCATGCATTTTTTTTTTTCCTCTCAGCCATAGCGTATGGAAGCAGGGCTTTGCAGCCTGCGGTATAGGCATGTGGAAGTCATTCCTGTGTAATGTGATAGTTGTTCTTGGCGGTGATACGGAGGTATGCTCTTCCTCGTCCCATGTCTGGTGAAGTGTGGAGGACAGACGAGGCCCCCTGGTAGACAGGAGGCCTGGAACATGCAGCATGCTGAGAACTGTCAAAACCTGCTCATCTGTGGCCACCTGCCTTTTCGTGAACACAGGAAGACCTTTCCGGTTGGAAAGCTGTCGTTGATATGCATGGTCGTCTCTTTGCCTCCCTTCAGAGTTTTCCTCAGTGGGAAACAGACAGCAAGATCAGCTGTGAACAGACTCTGCAGAAAGGGGAGGGACCCAAGACTGCCTGGACCCGTGAGCTGACCAATGATGGCGAGCTCATATTGGTAATGCAATCCATCCATCCAATCAGACTCTGGAGTCTTCAGTAAACAGTGTTTGAGAGTCTTTGGAAGAGATCCATACCAGAGTGTATATGTATTAAATCCCTTTACTTTTGCTTTTCAGACAATGAGTGCTGGGGATGTGGTGTGCACCAGAGTTTATGAACGAGAATGATGGAGATTCTTTGGACTATATACCTTTATACTTTTATAATGCTGTTTATACATTTATATACATCTAATACACGTACATTTATGTATGTGCCTTCTGTTTGCCTATTCAAGTCATATTTGGTCATGATTTTTGGTTTATATCTATATTAAATGCAATGTTGTCTAATCAAGTCATGTTACAATGAAGAATGTCCCACTACTAAAGCCATATTTATTCTTCTGCATACTGAAAAATACAACAAATAAATGCTGCATGTATATTACTACCAAAGCAACTGTACATTTTACGTTTCTTACAGCTGTTTTAACATAAACATGAATGAATGAATGGATAGTGTGTTTGCAAGGCTTCTAAAGTTTCCTTAAGCCTCAGACCCACAAAGAAATGTCCCAAGTCCCTTTCTTTTTGTCCTCCCCTCTCCCTCTCCACCCACATTTTCCGTAACTCCTTGGTACTTGTCCACTTGTCCTTTTAATGATCTCCACACCCTTTCCTGTCTGTCCTCCTCCTTGTCCTCTGCATGAGATCTTCTCTCATCACTCTCCATGTGCCCCAATGAGCAGTTTGAAAACTCCCAAAGAGAATCCATATTTTATGAACACCAAAGTCGTCTATGACACATTTGGCAAGGACAAGGGGAAAAACGGGGAGTGGTAGGGAAAGAGTGAGAGAGGGAAAAGGGGGACCACATGAAAATAAGTTCATATCAAGACCAACTCTATTCCCTGTGCTTTCCTTCCCAGCTGCACCTACTTACAGTCTGTTTTCAAGAAAAAGCCTCCCACCCCTTTTTCCTTGGCCTTGCACCCACTTACAAAGTGTCAAATGACTACCTCTGCTCCGTAAAGTAGAAACATTGCTGGCAGCTCTCTCCCTCTCAGCCAGACATATGTCTCAAAACCAGACCGATGGACGCACATGAACTCTGGGGAGGCATATCACCGAATAGTGAGTGAAAAACAGGACTCGTTTGAAGGATCTCCGTGCTGCATTCATCCACCACATATTTCCCGCTGATCCGATCACTCACAGTGCAGAGCCTGTCGTGACACACAGTGCAGGGGCTGCTGTGGGCTTCCTGAGGAGAAGGCTTGCAAGGTTCACAGACACTGATGGTTTTTCCAGGGTTTCGGACGCCGAGCACAAGCCTTCCTGTGAAGCTCACTTCTGGCTTTCTTGCATGCGTGCTGAGCCAGCAGGCCGCTTGGGTGCTTTCCAAACTGTGTGCTCTCTATAAACTCACAGCACGGAAGAACTTTGTGAATGGGCAGAGAGAGAGAGCGAGAGAGAGAGGGAAAGAGAGAGAGAGAGTGTCTACGAGAGACAGACATCGTTTTGTACTTGTGCATCTTACTCAAAAAAAGAGTTTTTATTGCCTTCAGTCAAATTCTACATGTGTTTGACAAATCGGGTCTTGTGTGCTTTGGCTCAAAGGAAAAACCACCACTAAATAAGCATTCGAGGGTCACACAGACACATACCCAGTGTTTACATTTGATTCAATGTCAACTTGGTTAGATGCTTGCTATCCTTGCTGGAATTGTTCTGACCACATTATCTGCCCAGTGCACTTCATTTCAGATTGTTTCCCAGGTCACTTTCCACACTGCTATTATGTCAGTTCATTCCACAGGCGATGATGTCATGGGGCCACACATCGCTTGATTGGCTGAGGAATGCTGTGGTTTTTTGGACTGAAAAGCACCCGACTCCTAACTATAACACCGCGACTGAGAATCAGCACCATCTGCACCAGATCCCAGTTCTACTCATGGGCAAAAGGAATTAGTGCAGACCAGATGGACTGGGACATAAACATGAACATAAACAGAAATGATATAACACTGCCATGCAGTATCTTCTAACAGCTGCGAATGCTTCTTGTGCTGTTGCCCTATTTAGTCTCTGTGTATGATTCTGTTGGTCTTTGTGTGTGTTTTACTATCATATGACTGTTTTCCTGTCCCCTCCAGCAAAAACATATGACTGAAGGGATGAGGGGTGAGGGAGGATCAATTGGTTTCCACGTGACAGGGATTTATTTTTGTCTACGTTACATCTACACAAACACAAACACTGTTTCAGCGTCCCCCCCCCTCCGCCATTTGCCCCCAAGACACACACACACACATACCTATCACTAGAAATTGTTGAAGTGAAAAATAAATTGTAATATACAAACTCTTGGTAAATCCAGACCGTTTTAAAAGCCACAGAGTGGATGTGAAACCGCAGACGCAGAATAGTGCCACACTGTGGTGAAACACAGGAAGTGACACGCAGGATGGAAGTCCCTTCCACAGCTCCTACTTTACTGTCCTTCTACTGTTAGTGTCTTCATGATTACTAATGAGGCGGGGTGTCATGTTTTAAAAAGGACAATAAAATGTGTCTAATGACTGTGGCGTAGATGATGTGTACTTCGGATATGTAAAGGCTTCATAGACAGTGACTCTACTGACCATGGTGCACCTCATGTAAAAGACCGTCTACAATGTACCGAAGTGAGTGCTGTAGAAAGGTAAGATGTTAACATCATCAACTGCAGGTGCGTGTCTTTGTTTATTGGTGCATTGAGGCAGCATTCCCAGCCGATCCCAAACTACAGAACAAATGACACACAGATGTTGTTTGGACTTCTGCCACTTGATGGTAGTAGTGTGTAATGTTTCGCTCAAATGAGGGCAAGCGAGCCTAAAGTTGATGTTTCCTCTTTCATCCCAGCCTCATAATAGTGCAGTAATCACATCACAGAAAACAAGTCGCTTTTAATCCCCAATCATGTCAGTGTTTATCCAGTGTATTCCCCTACTGCTCTATCAAACAACTACCCTCAGATGGACTTGACTGAAGGATTTAAGATGTGATGGGCTGTGCTAAAAACATACTTTAACCATGGCATAGTAGCCGGGTTTACTGTGCAGTCATAGAAATATTGAAATGAGACATTAATACAGAATGTATTAATACAGAATGTATTAATGTCCTGATGTATTAATTATTGTTTGGGAAACACACGTGTCACATGTGTGCTACAACTCCCAAATCAGTTGACATGAACTAGAAGGAGTTAAATTGGATTTGATGACAGTGGTGTATTTACTTCTCTATCTCTGTTTGCATGTTCTCGCTGCAGTCCTCATTGGTACTTCTGATAGATCGCTATTTGTAGAGCTGTTAGCGTGGCAGACTGGCTTGGTGGTGCTACTGCCTTGCTTTCCCCCCTGTGCTGGGAACATTCAATAAAGACTTCACTCAGTCTGTTGTGTGATTGTTAGGTTTTCTTTTTTTCTTTTTTTTTTATCCATGATATTCCCTGTCCTCGTTTTCATTTTATTGTGTAATAGCATGTTTGTAGCCTACTGTCAGTCATAGAGATAGAAACTTGACAAAACATTTAATCCAGAGACCTAATCTGTGTAGTTATGTTTGTATCCTGGGCCCTATTTTGATTTCAGGTCAGAGTAGTTCGTGCATGGTTTAAAATATACATAAACATGGGGAAAATACTGCTCGTCAAATCCCAGAGCACTAGATATAGAAACGCAAACACAACCAATCAAAATAATGTAGTAGCCTACAAGTAGTCTACTTGTTTTAGGCCTACATTTTTCAGCTAAAACCTCCCAAAACAAAAACAATTGAGTAATGAACCTCAGACAACCACTTTTAATTGGCTCATCCTCAAAACGGGTTTTCCAAATGCTAAAAGCTGTTGACAAATCAGGTGAGTCAGGTGAGTCAGGGAGTCAGGTGGCTGAGCAGTGAGAGAATCGGGTTAGTAATCCGAAGGTTGCCAGTTCGATTCCCGGTCATGCCAACTGACGCTGTGTCCTTGGGCAAGACACTTCACCCTACTTGCCTCGGGGGAATGTCCCTGTACTTACTGTAAGTCGCTCTGGATAAGAACGTCTGCTAAATGACTAAATGTAAATGTAATGTAAATCTCCAATTTAGACCATGTCAGAGGAGAGAGTGCTATACAACATTTGGAGTTTATACATATTAATTTGTCAATGTGTAATGCTGCTTTAATTACCCATAATGATTACGAAAACACAGTCAGATCTGTTGCACAGCCAAGCAGCAGCAGCAGGTTTTACCATTGACATTCCTGCAAAGCCTGCTCGTTGACAGTTCTGCCAAGCCGTGTTTAGCAGAATGATTCAAAGTGAAGCAACACCCAAATCGGAGAATTCGGGTTCTACTGTCGGATCAACTGTCATTCTTCTGCATGGCTGCCAGGACTCTGCTGTGAGGAAGTGCCTCGTTAGGGGCCTCCAATCGGAGGTCATGTAGAGGACTCCCTATTCGACCGTCTCCCTCCACTGGATGTCTAGATTAGGCGTACCTGGGACATATATTTAGTAAAGCTTGTGTGTAAATGTCAGCCTAAGAGTGAGGCCATGGGATGGCATGTGACTGGAAATGTTAGGAAGGCAAAATACTTGCTAAGGCAGTGTGTGTGTGTATGGGGGGGGGGTGCCCTTCCTCCATCCCTTGCTCCCCTAGTCTCTGTTATGGCTGTCACAGCTGGAGTCCGTGAGTGAACCATGTGGTTCTCCAGTTCCCCCTGTGGTTCAACCACAGACACTGGTATTTGGAGGTGTGGGTTATTTTTCTGGTTTGCTGTGAAAAGCTGTCATATTTCATAGTGGCACATGTGACAGGACGCTCGCTCCTTATCGAATCAACGCAAAGGTCGACAGCCTCCTCTCTTCTCCACAGAGCTGTCACATAACAGGCCCACGCTTGTCACGCGGAGAGAAGCAGCTGTCACATGTGATGGTGTACATCACCAACCAGAGGACTGTGTTTACTTGGTTTCTGTGTTTTCAACCGTGATGACGGTCAAGTGGAATTGTTCATGCGGTTGCGTCTCTGGTCTGTATGACCACATTACGTAATGAGATTGGCTGTAGGATATGGTGACATTGAGCGGATGAATATGTTTGAACATGTCCAAGGTCATTCTCTAAACCGGTGTCTG